>NW_027111361.1:947032-959098 GCF_000696795.3 Halyomorpha halys | reverse complement strand
ATTTTAAAATAAATTCGATATTTTTAAAAATTAGTTGTCATTTTGTATTGCTGCATTTATTAAAACCGAAGAACTCGATAGTGTATTTTTATGGGATCGTCGTTCCTAAATAGTTTATTTTCTTTTTAGATTGTAATAAATATATATGTATGTATGAAATTAGTACTTTTGGTAATAATAATAGAACCTATTAAATTTTTATCAACTTATATTATCACAACTAACCATGCCGTTATGAATAAGGGGTAATTATTGTACTTGGCCTTAAAATAATTCTTAGTCTAGGAGTTCCGGTGTTAATAATTCGGGCGCCTACAGAGAGCGCTGAGTGCGGATAGTTGTATTGTATCAGGTAAGCAATTATTTTAAGTGCCAGTAGTGTATGGGCAATATCTATTATTATAAGCAAGTCATTGTAAACATTAGTTTAACAGGAGTTACACTGGTAAACACTCAGGCGATGCATTACCTAGCTGGTTTCTATATGCTTGTACATGCCAACTTGGTCAATACCGTTGTCATATTGTACAAATTATCTTGTTATACTAATCCTCCTCCACCACATTTTGTGTAATTTTAGCCTATGCGTTATTTTGAGTCTTATAAATAACATTAATTAGGATTTCGATCCGAGGAAATGTCTGAAATATTTTTGATGTTTCAATAGTGAATCTCATTGGTTTTTATACGGGCTATGTATTATTTTCATATTACACCATATAAACTCTTAAATTAAAAACAAAACAAAATAGAAACTTTAATTAGATTTGATATTAACATCTTTTCTAAAAAGCTCTGTTCAAATAGCCGACATTTAACTTCTTAAATTTAAAAATGAAATGTAAACAGCCGGTCGAAAAATAACCAGTTTTGTTATGTATAAACTGTGGCGAGATGATACTTGCATATTTACAAAATAATCTATATATTTTATTGTATCAACATTTCCTATTATTTGGGTCAAATAATAAAAATGTAAATTATAAAATTTTCAATCATTAATGATATTATAAATAAAATATTAAAAGTTAATTAAAATGTGCCTTATTGCTAGATTAAGCGTTTGTTTAATTTGAATAAATACACATATGTTTAGGGTCCGTTAAAACCCACCTTAATTAAATAATTAATAAATTTCATCACACCAGTTATCGGTTAATTTTTTTTATAATCCTCCAAAATAATATTATTTATTTACTATTTTTATTAAATTATCACGAAACTTTTTTTGGCACTTTGACATGTCCTACTGTTAATTTGAACGTCATTTAAACTGAGCGATATGGCAGTCCTTGAAGTGAGCTGATTCAAATGTATGAGATCATTAAATTGTCTTATCGAAACTTCCTTAAAGCTGCCTCATATCTTTCCTGCCTTTTCCTTTTTTCTTGTTTGATGTGGCCAAATATTCAAGTGTTATCTTATAAATATACCAAGTCAGACGAATGAAATGCTAAAGAGTTAGCATAATTCACTAATATTAAATTTCACATACTAATAATAATTCATATAATAACAAGCTCAGGACAATCAGAAATAAGAATTTTGCAGTAGAAAAATATCGGAGTAATTAGCTTTCAATGCATTACGTTTTGGTTATATTAAAGGATAATTTCAATTAATAGTAGTAAGAGATAGAAAAAGTAAATAAAATAGCCTACAAATACGAAAAAAAAATTTTTTGCAAGTTTATATTTTTGGCTAACAAGAAATATGTCTGAAAGCAATCGTCTGAATTTGTTGAAATTTTTACACATTCATTTAACCATATTAAAACATGCAAAATTTTGAATAATAAAAAAAATAATGACATAATACACTTTAAACATGACTTAGTAAAACTTTTTTATACTACAGATCTTTTGATACGGGTATTCTAAAAATCCAGGATATGTACGAAGAGTAAATATCACTTAAAAAAAAATTTAATGGACGGATTTTGGGGAAACGTTCCCGAATTCAAATGAATAATTTTTAATGGTACCATATAATTTTCATGAAATATTCTATCATTCCTATCTTGGAATATCCAAATTATTATAAGTACTTGAAAACACAAAAAAACATCATTTTTTAAATAATTTACTTCTTTCTTTCTATTTTATGATTCATACTTTTTTTAAATTATTGCATTATTTAATTTTTAAAAAAGATGGCTTGAATTATTCGGGAATGAGTATTTCAATTAGAATCGAAATACTCATTACTGCTGCCAGTCACTTTACTACTGTTTAAAACATCCCGATAGTTTCTCGATCGGGCTTGGACCACGAGCCGACTTCTTAGTTGAAGAGACCTGGAATATTAGATAGCACAAGACAGGGGCTACCCTTCTTATCCAAAAACAGAGTTAAACCTTGTTCTAGTTGGTCAATAGAGTTATCCCAGTAACTTGGTAATCCAGGGAGACCTTTAGGTTGAATTACTGCGCCCCTTTGAGAACATCCTTATAGCGCCTTCGGGAGGAGGCTGGTCAAGCAATTAGACGAAGGAACTACTGTGTCCAGTAATTGACAAAATCTTACGAATGTCGATGTACAAATGAAATTTCACGTAGATTAAACGGTTATCGTGAGAAACTCATACGTAAAATCTCAAATCTATCTTTGATTAATAAAAATAATTATAGCAGTTTTTTCTTTGTATAGATTTAGAAAAGTTTTCTCAGATATTTCACTCTAAGTCGGGAAGTAAAGAATTTACCTTCAAAACTCAATTACAAAACTATTAATCAAATATTGTCATATAAATTTTTTTAAGTAAATAATTTTTGATCGTAACGAACTTATTATTAAACAGGCTACGGATCCAGTTCACATTTCCGTAGCCTGTCCTCAATTCGATACCATGCCAATACAATTCATTTCATGGTACACTTATAAAAATGATGAAAGCAAAATTGACTAAATGATAATTTGAAATTCTCAATTATATTCCTGTATGATTAATTCGTGTAAAAATATTAACGCTTTATTAAAAAAAAAAGAAAAACACTCAGGATAAAAATATTCCCAATCGAAAATAATAACAGGTCAAGACTTACCTCCGCGTCTTCGACAGCGGCACAAGCCGAATCCTTTGGGGAACACTTCCTTGGCAAAGGTAAAATTTATTTATTTTTTTCACAATCAACCCTTCATAGATGATTCATAGTGATGACGGCTGTCAGTATACAGCGCCTAGCGACATCTGTGCCGCCTAAAGCTAACTACTAGGAGGTATGGTTCATGGTGTCTCCGGTAGGCAGGGGTAGTTACACTCTAAGGCGGGAAAACACTCAGTGTCCCGCTGACTGTCTGATGTAGAGCTTGTGTTTCTGCTCCGCACTCTTCGACAAATCAAACGATCCGTAGATGAGAGATGAATGATTAAGCTCTCGCTATAACGCCTATCTACGGATAATATTTTCTCACAAGATTTTATGAGATTCCTGATGAGCTTCGATAATTATAATAAACTTTCGATTGATGTTTATCTATCTTTCTTCGATGAACAAATAAAATTATATATGTGTATATATTTTTTAAAATGTTTTATAAATCAATCGATGAAATGCATTGAATTAAAATATATATATTCGTTAGGAACTATAGAGTCGACATCGGGTTTACCTGATGGACTGTCAGTAAGACGGGAGAAGACTTGACAGCTCCTTGGGGTTGGGGGCGGGACCAGCGCGCAGCTTAACCTTAGCTTTGTGAATTTTTCCACCCCTCCCCACCACCGAACGGCTCCTCCTCCCTCTACCCCCTCTCCCCTCTCCCACTACTCTCCTCCTCAAGGAGCTGAAGGAAAAAGTCGCCGGCCCTTACCCCCACCACTGCTTCAGTCACAGTCTAAATCGGGCCGTCTTCCTGAAAGGATCTCTGAGTTTCCTTTCTACTGGCCAGTATAAATTGAAAACAAAAATAAATTGATGAATTAAATAATTAATAAATATTCTACCCTTAAGAATACCCTATCCTTCGTCACTTGAATCGGTAATTTAAAATTTTATCAACCTTCCCTTTCGACATTGATATATAAAGGTATTTCTTTTACAGAATCTATACTACTATCAGTACGATTGAAAATTAATCACATTTCCACCAATACTTGTGGTTCCGAAGACGAACTATTTTCACGCAAATTTAGTAAAACAAAACAAAAAAAATTTAATAAGAATTAGAACCAATTGAGCTGATGGCATGCCTTAATTTTTTTAAAAATATTTTTCATTTGATGGACACAGCAACATTAAGTGCGATGAAATTCATTTTACTAAAACACTAACATACTCATTTTAAAATGATTTTTAAACGATGAGAAATATCTATTGAGCATATTTTTTCCACAAATAAAAACATCACAAATACAAACGCACAAATAAAAAATAATAAACGCCTCTCTCTATATCTTGAATAATTATCACTGTTCGAAATACTGTGTAAAATTGCGTTAAGTCTCATGGAATAAATAGTCAGCACCTAATCCTGGATAAAGCTTAATTTGGCTTTTAAAAAGATTGCAAAACAAACTAATATTCACTAATTATTTGCACTTTATTAATTAAAAAAAATAAAATGTTTAAAAACCAAATCACTGTCTTCATGGACCTTTGAAGCGATATTTTCACAACTATGAGAGCACTCATATTACTTCTTAATTCTACTAGTGATTATAAATACTACTAAAATTTCAGGCAAGGATGGGAGTAAGGAAGTGTGGTGTAGAATAAAAAAATAAAAACACAAAAATAATAATTGTTGTCTTGACAAAAATAAAATAAAACAAAAACAAAGAAAAAGGGTTTAAAAAATCATATAAAATAAAATATATAAATATAATAAATCTAAAAAAAAAATTAAAAATAAATAAATTTTATATTTTTTGACATTAGAAATAAATAGAAGGAAAATACTTATATATAAATTTTCGAAATTGGATTTGAAAAATGAAAGCAGAATAGGAAAACAAAAGATATCAGGTGAAATGTTTCGATGAAGAATAATGACATTCGATATATCCGTATTTTACAATAATAGGGTAGAATGTTACAGTGCATATCACTCAGTCAATTCACAAATTAAAGAAATAACTTGTACCACTATTGTACTATTTTTCACCCTCAATTTTGTTCTAAATAATACTACTGAAAAAGTTGGTAAAATTCCGAATAGAAATTCGAACAAAGTTCCAAGAACGTTTTTTCAATTTCGTTTAATTATACATTTTTGTCAGACTTGATTCGTAATAAAATGAGTTTATACAAAAAAAAAAAAAAAAATTAAATAAAATAATAATAATTCGTTTATAAATTCCAAAACAGTCTCCTGGAACTAAAGTCGTTTATTTTAGACTGTTAAATTAGTATGAAAACTTTGTAATATAAAAATAGGACTGTAAAAAAAAAAAAATAAAATAAAATAAAACGACTATTTCTTTGCATGTATTGATAAGTACGTTAGAAAATAATATATAAAATCCGTAAGTATCGAACCCAGTTGCAATTTTATTTTAAGGTAAACACAAATTAGGACTTAAATTAAGCCGCCCAGCGTGTGGCTTAACTTATTGTTCTAAATTTAACGCAAATATCCGTTATGCCTCCATTCTTAGTTTTTCAACAACAACATGTATAATAATAACAATTGTAAAATACGGAATATATAGACATAATGAAATTATCATCAAAATGTTTTTCCAGAAAATGAAGTTTAATTTTTTTTCACATGATTTTTCGAAATTATTTAAATACATTATAATGAGAAATAAAATCCCACTGATCATCATTTTTCAACTTGTGTTGGAAAGGTGACAAAAATCGTTCTTTTTTAAACCGAACAAAAATAATAATATAATACATGTAATTTTTACGAATTGGATTGGAAGGGTATTTCTAGCACCTCTGCTATGGGGTGTCTAAAACTGGTTTCTAAGTTTGTCTCAGTGCTCATACCAAACAGGAACAACAAACATTATCGCTGTTGGTTAAGTACAGACATTCCTGAGACCAAAAAAAAAATAATTCCTGGAAAGTCAATCTAAACAGGTTTTATCAATTCCAGTAATAATTACAAAAAAATTAAAAATCGAAAGTAAGTGATTTGAAGAATGATATAATTGATAAGGGTGATAAGGCAAAGTCAAAAAGTAAGATTTTTCAAAAGTGTTGAACACGAAAAATAGTTAGATTAAAATGGAGAAAAAAATAAAGCAAATTGTTTCAAGAGAAAAATAAAAATAAAAAAGTGCCAACCAAGCAAGGGCCGGCAGCGGGAAGGGTTGCCGGGAGCCGACAACCCGACTCCCGACCGACCCTTCCATCGCGACCCCCTGCCATTTCTTCAGACGTCACCTTCTTACTTCGGGTCACAAGTACCCACCACACATCTTTTAGTAAGCACAAATCAGTTTTCTAGGCGAGCCATAGGCTGCTGCGTTCAAAGGTCCGAATGTCATCCGGGCTAGATGTCACGTAAACAAAAAAAAAAAAATTAAACAAAATAAAAAAAACAAAAATAAATAAAAGTCTGGAACGACTAGGATAGGCGAAGGATAAAGTAAACGAAGCGATGATCCTACCTGAGGGAGCTGACGTAATCCTTAAGTGGTGTTGAGGAGTGAGCACATGAGTGTAAGATGTCTCATTGAGGAGGCTTGAGGCTTGAGGAGAAGGAGGCTGGCGACTGGCGGCAAGCTGATGGAGCGGCCACCTCGTCCGAGGGCGCATGAGTAAAAACCAACTCGGCGCGAAGGAAGAACCGCCCCTGTGCGCCCTGCCATCTGCCGGTGGAGGCGAGAACCGTCCCCGGCCCCGGCCCTGGCTGCTAGCGCCGTCGCGGTAGCCCCCGGAACCAACCTGTCTCCTTACCACCCCCCCTCAAACCCCACTTTCCAACTATGAAGCACAGTTCTAAATCTTCTTTCCACCCTCTCGAAACATTTTCATCTCCAGTTTGGATCTTTAAAGCCATTTATAGGCGTCATACGGTTCATTTTTAAATAGAAATAAATGTCTTAATAACTATTTGTTTTTCCTCTCCCGAAGTTTAGTTTGGTTCTGACTAAAACATCGGTGTCAACACCGAGTCAAAACTTTGGATGATACTCATTCTTAAAGAAAACTTAAGTGCGTTAGATAGTAATGATATCACTTATATATCGATAAAACAATCGCTCCAAGGATCCAATTCAGGTCTGTGTTGTAAAGAAGAAAATTACATTATTATTAAAAAAGTATCGATGTTTTCACTTTACAAACATTACAACAATAACATTCAGAGTTTTAGGAAGGGATGCACGATTGAATATTAACCATTCCGAAGCTAAAAAAAAATATAATAATATTAAAATAAAAAATAGAATATCAATAGATTCGCCAGAGACTTAATATCCCACTTAAATTTCCAATCCAGTCTTATTAATACTTGCATTCTGAAATTCGAACATTTCAAAACTGCTAAGTTATATCGTATGATTGACGAATCTGTCATTCTGACACCATACTGATTTTTTCTGCAAAGGAACACAGACAGCCCAAAATGTTTTGAAAAAACTCTAGAAAAAGTTCCTATTTAAGATGATTACTGAAGTGATCGTTAAAACTTCTACACAACTAGTCCAGAACCTCGCTTTAGTCCTTATTCTGAATTTTCTCAAGACAACCTCCACAATTTACTCTCAAGACAATGTAAATATTGAAACTAAATCCTAGTTTTGACAGTTCTCACATATTATTAATATTACTTAAAATTGGGAGTTATTTCGTAATTAGTGAGTATGCTACTAACAAACTAAGAAATTATATAAAAATTTTAAAATGTTATATAAGAAAAAAAAATATTGAATATAAAATTTCAATTCCTATTCACTTGCTAAATTATTTTCTTTATCTGTTTGTTTGCTTATTTTGTTGTTTAATTTATCTTTATTTATTTGTGATATACATATATTAATTTTCTTATGTTTATCGTATATTTTTGTATCATTATTTATTTTTCTGTGTGTGAGTTTATGGTAAGAATGCGTACTTACAGCCCTAATTAATACCTACTGCCTTTGAATGTGGCACATTGTATTATTTTTCAATAAAAAGTGTTTTTATCCCAAGAATTATAAATAAAAAAAAATAATAATAATGTAAACATGCAAAATATCATTTGAAAAAAAAAACAGAATTGAGGAAGACACTAACTTCGTTTATGGAATATAGAATGGATACACATGTTACCTTTATACATGCAACTTTCTAACGTCATAGGATAGAACCAGAAACGCAGTCAGGAAGGCTTTTGGGGGGCTCCAGAAGCTTAAAGGAATTGTTAAAAATTTAATTTCGAAAACGAATATTTGTGCATGAAATATAAATGATAGGTTACCTCCTTCGAAAAATCTGACTGAAAAGAACCATTATCACGATTGTGTAATTACTAGCCCCATTCGAAGTAAAATTTTAGATTCTCGTCTGAACAAAACATGTGTCCAAACAATATTTTAGTACTGAACAATCTCAACTGTTTTAAGATCTCTTACACACATCATGATGTAGTAGGCCTCTTATTATAAGCAACACCCGAGAACATCGACAAACTCAAGTATCTTTCGACAAACCGAATGGAACAAATAACTAAAAAATTATTGTTTGCTTGCTGTAAAATAGGACCTTATGCTGAAACTGGGTGCCAGCGCAACAGTACAGCTTTAGCTGTTTGGCGGTCCAAGATCAAATCACTCATTATTAAATCAAAGACAAAAAAATAGAGCAATCTTTTCCGAAATAATTTCAAAATATAATTTTGAGTATGGTGAAATAAAATAGCTTTATTAAAGAATCAATAAAATATTATGACTAAATTTTTGGAATTCCTTAGTTCTTCGCATTTAGGCAAGAATGCTCCTTATAATTTATTGCTCATAATTACCTACATCAAATACAACTTCAAATTCATTTTCCAGTTATTTTATGTATAAAAATCATTCATTTAACATTAATAAAAATACAAAAATACTATACTTAAAAATATATTTGTTAAATAGATCTTCATGGTTCTACCTTTACTGAAAAGTGTGCAAATTTAAGTAATTATTTCTTTCAGTAAATAAAAATTTAAACTTTTCCTGGCTGGGAGTACTTACTTAAACTTTATAAAATTGGAAATTAATGAGGCACTGGGTTTATCCTTATTGAAGCTCCACAATATATACACATAATTGCACTGATTGAAAAAAAGAAAAGAAATTCTCTCGCCACAAACTGCACTAGGTTACCTCCTAACAAGGACACTTCTGTTTGGCCTCCTAGTACACGAACAAGATGGAACACAAACACGAGGAGCGACGCGAATATAGTATAAATAAAGACAGTTTCATGCCTGTACAAATATATATTATAACAGTTCTTGTTACAATCTCTAAAGAATATATTGAAAAACGAAACATACCTAGAAATAGAGAATTGATTATGAACCAAATTTTGACAACAGGTTCTCTTTAAAGATGACGAGCATCTTGTCTAGATTCAACACTCTCCACATCCCTAAAAACACTATTGAAAAATTTTAGAGAAGCACACTTTCCTGAGCCCCGAAATGAACAGACACGACTAAAGTTTCGTAGCAACAACCCAACTGGATCCTGACAAGTTCGGGTCTTCTTCGGAGATGATTGCTATCAGTGATGACAAGACATATAAGATCTGTTATCAGTTACCTGGGGTCGGCGGTTGATAAGGGTGATAAAGATGTCCTCGGTGGATGTGGTGGATGGTTGGGGCGGTTGAAGGCGACTGAGCCGTCGACGGCCCGCCACCACTGCCCCCACCAGCCCCCCTCCACCACTCCTCACCAAGAGGACAGCTCTTCGTCCTAACTTCCTACAAGTCGATGATAAGCAGAGACCGGGTTTTCGTGCAGTAATAAACCAAATTATGCTAAATTGTGCAATAAAACCCTAGATATTTAAAATTGTGTATAAAACACCCAAATCTTGCAAAAATCAATTTTATTATATAATTTATATTATTGATGTCTACTTGGTAAGCATATCTAACCTTGTTTGAAAAAAAAAAAATAACTGGCTAATTATTTAAAACATTTTTTTATTTACGTCTATTACCCTCAAGATTTAGCACCAAATCCTTTACGGTCAAAATTCAGATAACACTTTAATTTTTATAAGATTAACTTTTAAATTTAACTTAATAAATAGAATAGAAAATAATAAAAAACAAAACAAAAGGAAATAAATAAACGCATTGTTTTATAACAAAAAAGAATTGAAAGAAGATATTTGACCGTATGATGTTGATTATAGGAAGATAGTCAGGGTGGCGGTCAATAAAGGAATTAAAATAGTAAAAGAAAACTATTTATTAAATAGTTTTTCTATAAACAATAAATAGTCTTTTTTTACTATTTTGATAACTTTAAAGACCGCCACTCTTACTATCTTCCTACAAAAAAAAAAAGAATTATAAAAATTTTCTGAGTTTTACTTTACTAAATAACACTGTGTTTTTGTAAAAAAAAAATATATCTAATATAATTAACTTTTTGTTTGCCTATTATTTTTAGAAATGTAGCTTCTACGTAATTGTTCTCTTTCTTTTCTACATTTCTCGCACCTGAATTGAATGTAGCGTGGATTTTCTTGGGCTATACATAATTTACAGTTTCTATCACTTTTAGATTCTAAGTTGAAGTATTTCTTTGTGGAGCTTGTTTTTAGTTTCACCATTGTTCCTGCAGCTTATCGGCTTGATTACGATCCCTGCCTTTTATATAAGGTTCACAGCCATAATGAACTTGCCATTCATTTATCGCACTTACTACATTTGTGCAATCATACACCAAATGATAAACTAAATTGATTGAAAACCTCGATTGCCCATGATTAAAGAGTTATGTAGAAGCTTATTACATTTAATGATTTTTTGTTCCTACAATGAAGGCTGAGAACTTCAATTTTTAAACTTTTTAAAACTACCACAATTTTATGATTATGTAAAAATTAACGAAGGAACTACGAAGAGTGGGGTATATAAAATATGAAATTCTGTTATTAAACTCCAAGCATTGGAGTTGACATTTAGGTGTTTGGAATTGTTTATTGTTTTAATATTTGAATTTAATTTTTTCATATTTAAATCAGGGACAAAATAACTACAGGCTTTTAAACGTGAATTTGAATTTTGCTATCATGAATACCCAGTCATAATTTGTTTTTAATAATCATGATTTAAGCTTAAGAAATTAATTTTATCACTATCAGAATAAACTTAAAGAATAGCTTTTCTATTGGGGTTTGAATATAAATTTATAGTCTGGCTGGATTCTCAAACTATGTAAGTTTGTCCAAGGAATTTTTAAGTTTTTAGATACCAAAGGATCATAATTCTTTGGTAAATAAAAGAAATCAAAGTTTGGCTGTAGACGTTTCATGAGGGTAATTTGGACCTGTACCTCCTAAGTAAAAAATTTTTTTTTAAAAAAGTTCTAAAGTACAGAATTATTTCCTTGTATTACATTTTCTTTTTTATCATTTGTGCACCAAGCATTATTAATTTTTTTTTCAAATAAAAATAATTTAAGCTCCAAAACTTAATCGTATTACTGTGAACATTAAATTGTGATTTCCAAAACGGAGAGATATTGGTTTGCCTCCATTTCACACCCAGGGATAATTTAGTTCGGAATATGAACCATTTAATTAAATATTAATAGTAAGTTTCCTGAAATTCTTTGTTTGATTTTTTTTCACGAATTTTAGGCCGATTTGTAAATTTAAAAATGTAATTTCGTCTAGATATTTCTTAAAAAATCCAAATCATGCAGTCACCCGAAACATAAAATATAAATCTTGTATCAATACAACGTTATTTTTGTAATTCGAATTTAATTTGAGGTTTGTTTTTTTAATTTGGATCTAGGGAACAAATGATGAAACTGCACGAAAATCCGGTATCTAATGACAAGGAACACCAAGCTGCCGTTTAACACGTCTCAATCAATCATTTCCCGATACATTCCTAATAGATGGAGGTGAAGGTTGCATTCTGGAATCCCATTTTGTTTTTGAGAGATATAT
>NW_027111361.1:937121-946982 GCF_000696795.3 Halyomorpha halys | reverse complement strand
TATATATATATATATATATATAGGTATATTCAAGGGATTTTTTAGTTTTTAGGTAGCTAAGGATCATAATTCTTTATTAAGTAAAAGAGTTTGGTTGTTGGCGTTTATGTAAGGGGTAATTAGGACCCATACCTCCTAATTAAAAATTTTTTTTTTAAAATGGTCTAAAATACAAAATTATTTTCTTGTATTACATTTTCTTTTTAGTCGAACTGAAAAAATAACTTTTGGCGCCCAATATACAATTTCCTAAAAATCGCAGTAGATACTCCTTGGTTTATAAGAAATACTCAATTGCATCAAATACTACAATTGGAACACGAACTAAAATCTGTAGATCAATAAAAAAACCTTTTAATGTTGAGTGTAAACTATAATAGTGGGAGCAATATTGCACAAAAAGGTAAATTTTAAAATTGTTCATAACTAGTATTTATTTTCTAGTAATTCCTATCAATGCGAAATAATTAAAAAGAAACTGTAATATTTCAAATAGATACTTACTTTATACTGAAAAATGGAAAATCAGAGTTTTTACATATTTAAAAAAAAAATTATATTACTTTAAGAAAAATTACAAATAATTATATATATTGATAGGCGTTTCTTGAAAATAAATACTTATATATGTCTGAATAAATTAATTAGGAAATCTGAACATTTTAAGAAAAATTTTGAAGTTCAAATTTTTGAGCAATATTGCTTCTACTAATTCAGTTTACACTCAACAGATATAATAAATAAATACTGAGGAAATTTTAAACAAAAATAAAATAAGTCAAATAATTTATTTAAAATGGCAACTTAAAAAAATCTCAAGGTATGTACATTTACGAAACGTTCATTATTCGATTGAATTAAAAATATATTCATAAATATGTTTATTTATTTATTTTTAGGTTATTTTTCTGTTGTCACTATTAGAACCTCGAGACAGTGTTCTCAGGTGTTAAAAGTTTTTCAGGTTCTAAAGTTTCTTAAATATATTATAAATTAACAGTGAGAACTGGTATTGTTTAACATTGTTTCTCCATTAATTGTTGTGAATTTGTATTTACAATATATATCATTGATTGTGGTTTATTTCCAGTAATGGATACTTTGTAGTAGCGTTTCCTGCACTACAAAAGGCCTTTAGGATGCGTACATTTGCTTTAAAATCAAAATAGTGGTATACTAACAATAAAGGACAATTTGAACTGATGAGATTTTAGTGGCAGTCCAATTTAGTTATAAATGTAACATAGAAGGACTGAAGCATGTTTATTCCAGTGAAGAACTAATTTCGATTACGCTTTGCATCGAACTAGTAGCGGTGAAATGCCATTGCAATCAAGTATTTATTTCTTGAATTAGAGATTGGTTTTAGATCATTTCGATGGTATAGGCTTAGATACCCATTGGTGATATAAAAGTTCTCATAGTGTCCCAGTCACCTCTAAATTCAGAATCTTAAAAATATCAATTAAAACTATAAGCAAAACAAAATATCCAAGGATGATCGAGAGCACAACTTGTCTAAGCAGTAAAACATATTGCCCCCCTCTTATTAAATTTAAAAAAAATCGATACAATAATAATTTTTTTTTTAAATTTATTTATTTATATTTACAACTGTACATAAATACATCAGGTAAATTTGAGGAATCATACCATTATGATGTATGGTACAAGCATGTAGAGAAACTACCCAATGGTAGCACTCTAAAAACATTTTTACAATATAAGGTCTCGAGGCCATCTTATTTAAAAAAAATTAAATATATTTATTTAAAAAAAAACATATATTTTTCCAACTATTTTTACACTGAAAAATTTACTCATTATATTTTTAAAAAGTTACATTCACATATAACTATGCATCAACATTTCGGAATTCTCTTCCGCCCACGGGATGATTTTTTTAATTTTTTTTTTTCATATTCATTATTTCTACTTCCAAATTTATTTGTATCATCGTGCTGTATATTCCTAATCAACTTATATCTAAGATCAATTACTGGGATTATTATAAGAATAGCAGCCTAAATCATAGGCTTATAACCGGTGTCCGTGGGATATGACGGGAGCACATGTTTATTTAGGACTTTTCAAAAATGTTTACATTTTCTGATGTTAGAGCCTTATTTGAAAGATTTTAAAAGACAAATGCACAATGAAAGTTCATCGAAATGCATTTTAAAGTAACCTAATTTCTGGGGAGTTGGTAGAGGGTGTTCCAAGCAAGGTTCAATTTTTATATTTCTGGCTTAGTGGTCTACTGAATAAAAAGAAAATTCCTCACGTGAGCAGATAATCCTCCACGATCATTCAAAAATGTTTGAGGACGTTTTGTTGGAAATCAACCATTAGATGCTTTTATATGTAGGTATAAAACTATTTCTACGCCTGTGAAAGGATTAATTTCTACATAAATACCATACCTACTATTAGGTCATCAAAAGCACATTTTTATAGTATAGGCACACACAGTGAAACTGAAATGAGTATTTGAAACTTTATCAAATAGTGACACAGTGGAGTTTTCATATATCAAAAAAAAACTTTTTAAATGTTATCATTGTTTTTTGGATATTGCATCTATAAACGGATTGAAATTAAGATTATAATTTCAAATGATGAAGACTAATAAATCTATTAGACAATACAACATAAAAAGGCCTCCAGTATTCTTAAAACATTTTTCGTCGTTATTCAGGTACCTAAAATTGGTACATTTCCCTGCCTACTGCTGGTGCAAAGATGTCAGAATTCAGTGGAACACTAAGCCAGATATATAAAAATTGAACCATGCTTGGAACACCCTCTACCAATTCCCCAGAAATTAGGTTGCTTTAAAATACATTTCGATGAACTTTCATAGTGGAATTATCTTTTAAAATCTTTCAAATAAGGCTCAAACATCAGAATAAGTAAATAATTAAACATTTATGAAAAGTCCTTAATAAATATGTGCTCCCGTATATGGCCGAACTGGTCGAAACATTGGACTTATAAAGAAATAAAGATTGTTTTGAGACTTAAAATAGATAAAATTTATTTTATTTAAACAATAATAACTAGCCTCGAGAAAGGAAAATATTATATATAAAAATTTAATCTGTACTTTGTAAGGAAGTATTGCTTGTTTTTTCGAAATATATTTTTTTTTTTCTAAATTTCTTCAGCCACTTCCAATTTTTGGAATAATTCTTTTCTACATTTTTGATGAACCAGAAAAAATGAGCTTTATTGACCTTTTTGATGAGACTATTTTCTCATAAAAGGTACATATTAAAGCAACTTTTGAGTAAGTTTCATTGACGTATAAAGTCAGGGGCCTTCATGGATGATGTAAGCAACATAAGGTGAGAACAATAATCAAATTAATTACTATGAATGAGAATAAAATTTTATTTATAGGAAACAAATATTTTAATGATGGAAAAATTAAGATGGAAATATTAAAAAAAATTAATATTGTACATTTTATATACTGAAAATATTATCAAAATAAAATATAAATGCATTCCATTGAATTCAGCACCCTGATAACACAGGAATTTATGAGGATTACATAAGATTTTAATGATTTAGGGGTTTTTGCACAAAAACGGCGGTTTCACACCGCTGCGCACCAATTTTGTATATTTGATCTTATTTTGGAATGGAATAAAAATTACTATTGCTCAATCTTATATCCCTAAAATAAAAATGTAACAATTTAATAAATAAACTACTAAAATAGGTTTGATATATACCATTAAAAATTTACTGAAATTAGCAACATTTACTTTTTACTCTTTGAGGCTTGTAGACATTTTTATTTTGAGTTCATTTAATTGCTCATCGTTGCAAACATGTCCTGATTTCAACTTTATTAAATCCCTGTTTGATGAGTGAAGGTAATAAAGCGATCCAATCCCACCCTAATTATGATTCATGAGTTATAAGTTGAGCATTATTTATAAAAGAGTTTTTTATCAAACACATAAATTTGTAATCAGTGAGATAATTTCTAAAATTAGACTAGAGTATAGGAAAGTGTGGTTTAGAAATTGTTCACATAAATCATTTTAAACTAAAAATGTTAGTAGGTTTTAGCGGAAGATCCATATCTTGTGGTTATGGTTAATATTAAATCATATCCTTGTTTGTAAATTATTATTTTTGTATACATTTTTCATATTTTAATATCTATTCTCCTGACAATCCTCCGAGACGTCTGAAAAGAAGATGGCCTCGAGATCTTCTTCTCTAGAAATGTTATTGGAGTTCTATCAGTGGGTAGATTCTCCTCATGTTTTTATCATGTTACTATGTCACCTACAGCAAATTTACTTGTTGTATATATGTGTATACAGTTGTAAATATCAATAAATATATTATTAAAAAAAAAAATAATGAAATATTCATATAAAGGATAAATATTATCCGTTTTAACCAGAAAAAGCCCCATTTTTCTATCTCCTATTCACTGATCTTCCTTCATGTATGCTATTTATTATTAATATAATCAGTTGAACAATTTTAAACAACACGATCCTAAAAAAAAAAATCTTGTTTAGCCGGGACCTTCTTAACAACGAACGACGTGTGCTTTAATAACAAAAAAAGGAAAAAAAAAATATCTGTCAGATTACGAAATCAGGACTGGGCAGAGGAATCCATGATCCGCCCACAACTTATCTTTCTGACATACTCCAGCTTGTTCTCAAGTTTTCTTATCTTCTCTGGTCACAGCGATACTGGCCGAATGAGGTAACCTATCTCAGCTGAATGTCTCCAATCAGTTCAAGTAAAATAATTAATAACTAAATGAATAAAATAATAATTATATACGTAAAACATTAATTTACTAATTATTTACACATTACTACCTCCCCCATCCCACTCCTTGTATATATATAACTGTCTTTGAGTTGCGTATTTTATTTTAATTCAAAAGATTTTTTTTTTCATTTATAATTATTTTTTTCTGAAATATAATTCTATAAAACATGAGAGAAAAACTTTATACAAAAAAGTGTAGCACAACTGTATTGGGTTGCTAAATACACAGCATACTTATATCTAGTCAGAAAATTTATTTTTTCAATTCTTATAATATAAAGGCATAGTACAGTAAAATTATAATATATAATAGTAATACATGATTCATTTTTTCGTTTTATCTTTTTTGTTCTTTTATTTTTTCTTTCTATATTTTCTTTTTGTATGATTTTATTATTTATGACCTTATTATTCTTCATTTCCTACCCTAATTATTTATCTATATATTTAATTATATTTTCTTCGTCAAACCAAAACATCTTTCCAATTTTTTTTTTACACAACAGAATAAAAAGAAAAATTTTTAAATAAAATAACAATACATAAACATAAAAATATATTATATTAAAAATAAACAGTAAAAAACTACTACACGAGAGTATTATTTCAAATACGCACTTATTGCCCATAGTGGGCAAGACAACGGCAGATTCCTAAATGCTATCGATTTTTCTTATAGTGAACATTTACAGAATGCATAAGGTCATTCATAGCTTTGATCTTGCGTGTTTATTCGCGAGGAAGAAGTCCTGCTTTGTTGTGAAGAAATGCAGGGATGTTATTATTCATTATTCACCTCTGAGGCGAATAGATCCGGCGAATGCATGCATGGCTGCTACTGAGGAGTTTAATTGCAGTGCCTATTGTTGGGTCATTAAGGGATACTGTGTACATTGCAAGATATTTTATTCAATTTCCTTTTAAGAATATTCCAGTAGACGAAGCTTGATAAAATATATATTTCCTTTCCGGGCCTTCCACACTGAAGATCTATACAGAGGAAATCGCCGGGTTTCCTGGGTCTTTTTATATATTTTTATTTATATGATTTATGTAATATTAATCAAGTTAGATAAAGGAACCATTTAGGGACTTAGTTCCTCCCTCAATTTATTAATGATAAGTTTATTAAAATTTTTATTACTGATGAAAAAAAATTTATGATTGTTAATTTTTAAAAGAATGATAGTATGGTTCTATATTTTTCTTATTCTATTTAGACTATAATAATTTTTTAAAAATTAATACTTTATTTTAATAATATTGTCTTACATTTATATATCTTAATAATCTTATATTGTCTTATTCTATATAAATTATTTTCTACACAACCCTCAAGATACTATATATTTGTTAAAAGTGGTAAATTCACTTAATTTCGTTTTTGATATTTTAAAATTGAAAATTAGATATATATAATCTGAAAATAGCCATTAATTTTTTAAAAAAGAAAAAGATCGAACAATTATATTAATTAACAAATTTTTTGAATATAAAAATACGAGATTAAGTGGATCTATTCATTGATTTAAAATATTCAATATTCTATATAAAAATATAGATTCCTCTGAATATGAAATAAACAATAAAAAAAAAAGTTTTATCACAAATTTTTAGTTCATTTGATATTACTTAATTTTTTTTAAAGTTTGAAAGTCTATGGGATAAAATTTTCCTAAAAATCGGTAACAGGGAAGTTATAGTAATTATATATAGTTATATTATAGCATATAGTTTTAATACAGTATATAGTTAGTATAGTAATTTTATTTTATAGTTATGTTATGATAAGTTATTTAGTTATGGAAATCGCGCTATATGTGAGCCCTTTAAAGATCAAGAGCACTTCTCTCCTTTAATTGTTAAGTCGTTTAGTTAAGGCTGAATCTTTTTACAATCCTATGATTTTAAAGTTATATTAATGTCTATGCTGTTATTTATTCGGATGCCTTAAATAATTATGCATGATTCGTACGTTCGGTATCGTTACTAAGTTTTTTAAGAATATGACGCGAGATATCATATACAAAAATACATTCATAAGTGAATTACAAACAGTCAGATACATAATCATCGATTTCGGTGCTACGTTTACTGTATATAAATATTGTATGAATCTGCATCCACAACAAGATAAGTTTGTGTCAGCATAATAAACAACTAACAAAGTTGATATAAACAACATGACTCTGACGAGGGCAGAAAAAATAAATATATATATTTTAAAAGCTATGAAATGATATGTTTATGGAACGGGAAGATGGAATAGTGGGGAAAAAACTTTTTGTTATGTGATGTTGGCTAAATAAACAGTGTTGCAACGTACACAACATTCTGGTGTACCAATTTTGTAAGTAGTACGAAGAGCATCATGAAGTCTTAAAAGAATTGACAATGGGTGATATGTGTACATGCTTTATTTAATTTTCTTAAAATTAAAATCTGTATAATCACGCCCGACCGCCAGATTTTTACCCAATCAAGAGCTGGGTGGACCCCAAGAGGGCTTCAGAACCCACAGGATTGACTCACGGCTACAGTGTAACAGAAAAAAAATTTTCTACCCAGCCGGATTCGAACCCGGGTCCTTGGAGTTATTAGCATCGTGCCTTACCACGGTGCCATCGCGCTCCCATTTAATTTTCTTAGTTTTGTTAAAATATAATAAATAATATAATTTAGTTTGTTATTGTAATCACTGAATGATTTTTTTATTTTAGTTATTACAATTCTATTTTATTATTAGACTGTAGTATTTTAATATTTTAGTTGATATTTGGTAATATTTGACGAGTGTTCCTCAAGGTACCATTCTAGATACTATCCTCTACACTGTTTATAAACCTCATATCCCAAACAATCCTAAAACAGCCCTCATTAATTACGCTAATAACGCATGTGAGTTATCTATGAACAATGATCCAACTGCTGCTTCCCAAGTTCAACTGTCACACATCACTGACAGTAAAAATGGTGTCAAAATTGGAGAATCAAAATAAGTCGTGACAAATCCCTCAGTTTATCTTTACACTTAGTCGTAAATCTATGACTTCCTCCCCTTTAACAATATCCCACTTATCCCTGTCAAACAGACTCGCTACTTAAGGCTTCACCTTGCCAAGGGACTTGATTGGAATCTTCATACCAGGCGATATGAACCTACACCTGGATTTCGATTAATACGACACTTACTTGACAAATGCTCTAAAATTTCAACTTAATACAAAAAGCTTTTACATATCAAGTCTATTTGGACATACGGAATTGAGCCATGGGGCTCCACCAATACCATCAATTTTCATCTGCATCCAATCCAAAATCCTTAATGCTCTTTATTATGTCATGAACTCAATAACTCTAATCTCACAAGCTATGTTATATTACTCAATTCGTATTTAGTTATTGTATTTTATGTATACAATAATTTTTTTAAATTATTTTAAAACTTTATTTATTGATAGATATTACAATCTGCCACACCGTTGTGGGAAATAGGAAATACTGATGAATAATCACATTCATAATAAAATAAAATAAAATAAGAATGAATAATAAATAAATATATGAAAAAAAGAACATAAAAATAAATAAAATCTCTCTTAAAATATATACAAAGAGAAGGATAAAGAAAATGAACATAATCAAACTATGTGCATGAAAAAAAAAATAATGATAAAAATAAAAGAATTTCTAGTCACATTTACCCTCCTAAATTGCATACAGTAATAACTTTTAAAAATATATATGTGAATATTTCAAGTTTTTGTGAATTTATAAAGGGGTCTCATTTCATTTAATAAATAGGGCTACAGGATTCAATAGAGATAAAACAAAAAAAAGTTCTACAACAGCCCAAGCACAGGCAGATAATGTAGACAAAATCCAGAGTATAATTAAATTAATTAAAACCGAACATTGTTCACATAATAGGATCATTTTAATCATAATTTTAAAAATTCATTCAACACTGTATTTAAGTTAATTATTCATGTTGAAATTATTTTAAGACCCGTTTAGGTTAGTTGCGTTTTGTTACAAAAAAAAAAGAAAGACT
This sequence comes from Halyomorpha halys, assembly GCF_000696795.3. Classification (NCBI taxonomy): domain Eukaryota; kingdom Metazoa; phylum Arthropoda; class Insecta; order Hemiptera; family Pentatomidae; genus Halyomorpha; species Halyomorpha halys. Next base: position 938,116 of record NW_027111361.1, on the reverse strand, counting down.
TTTATGTAGTGTTTTAATATTTCATGTTCACCATATAGATCGACTAAAATGAAAACGTTGGCACATCTTTCAAAAATATGTTTGCAGAAATAATTTAACATCAATCAGAAAATATAAACAGCTCTACAACTCAGAATGTTTAAACCCATTCTGTCGATCAGTCGGGATAAAAAATAAATGAATAACTAAACAGAAGTAAGGAACTGGCCGATCGAGCTGCCGGGACGAGGTAAGGCAATATTGATTCCTGCAGAAATGAGCAAACGTCTCGCGAAGGATATTAAAGGTGGAAGACAATCTATGAGGGATGAAAGCAAATAAACTAAAAATTATAAATAAGAAAGGGAAGCCCTGGGGTACTTCTAGCCGTGAATGTCGCGGAGAGGAGGTCGTACTGAGGAGGAGGAGGTCATAATGACAAGGAGGAGGTCATAGTGACGAGGAGGAGGTCGTACTGACGAGGAGGAGGTCGCACTGACGAGGAGGAGGTCATAGTGACGAGAAGGAGGTCATAATGACGAGGAGGAGGTCATAGTGACGAGGAGGAGGTCATAATGACGAGGAGGAGGTCATAGTGACGAGGAGGAGGTCATAGTGACGAGGAGGAGGTCTTACTGACGAGGAGGAGATCATAGTGATGGGGAGGAGGTCGTACAGACCACAATAAGAAATGATAACACCAGACTCATTAATTTCTACCTCATCACAAGACAAACGTCACCGAAATGTCATTATGCAATAAAAATATGACTATTTGTTATATCTTTCAGGAAGGCGCACACTTATGTACAATAATAGAACTATAGAATCAGTATTAAACTATTTAAGATCACACAATATACTAGCATAAATATGATTCAAAACATAGATATAGCAGAAATAAATATTACCCAAAATAAATAGCGTTGATGACCGAAGTTTTCCACCATTAAATAAGAAAGAATCAAAAGAAAGTAACCCGCTCAACACACACACACACACACATTTTATATATA
>NW_027111361.1:933612-935191 GCF_000696795.3 Halyomorpha halys | reverse complement strand
ATGGATGGTTTTATTAGTAACAAAATAAGGAGCATTGAGGATTTTACGAAGGATTTTGGATTGTAAAGATTGGATACGAGAGGAATTCGAAGTGAAATCAAAATTTAGGTCAAAAAGTGTAAAACGTGCAGATAAACTGGAAACGTGCAACATTGAGTAAAAACCCCAAAACCTGCAAAATAAAATTAGTGTTATTTGAAATTCTTTTTAATGATTCGAATTTCTATCAAGAATTGGTAGAATTTGAAGCTAGGGGACAAAAATTGCGATTTCACGAAAATCCGGCCTTTAGTAATAACCATTCAACTTGCAACTGTTTGAAATATGTTCTATTTTTAAATATTTCAGGATAATATAACAACGATTGCGCCATGAAGTGATAACGGCGATAGTGTGATAGTGCGAGCTGTCCGTTTGTGAAGTTGGAAATGGTTGATAAAGTTTCGGATAAAGGAAAGACGATAGAACTGCGGGTTACCGCTTTCCTAGCATCTCTACCACATTCAGCTTTTTCGTTCCTACTCAACTTTAGCCACATTTCCGATATATTTCTATCTTCATATATCTATTGAAAATTATTTTTATATCTGTAATGAGGTAATATCATATTAGTAATTTATGTATGTCAAGAGAAAATGTTATCTATACTAGTATTTATTATTATTGTAATAAAATGACGATTAACTACATCATTCAGGAATGCTCGTGCTTCACATCACATGCCTCAATAGTTATGGATGAAACCCTATGGATGAAAAACATATCAACAACATTTAGAGAAGGTAATAATAGTGTCAGTTTTAAATATTGATGATCATACAATTGACTAGCAGAAATATGATAGGAAATATATATGTATCCAAAAAATAAAATATTACCCAAAATAAATGGTGTTGATGACCAAGGAGGTTTTAATCCTTTAAAAAAGAAAGAACAAACAGGTTCTGTTGAGATTCTAACATTCAAATGTACGTTAAAAAAATACTTCCTTTAATCATGAATAATACTTATTGCACTATCATACAAATGTATTACAATTTTGTCAAGTATTTAAAAATTGAAGGATACTATAATATAAAATTATTCCTTTAATTAAAGTTTTCCTTTTATTTAGAGAATTATCCTTTTTCTCTATATTTACCAAGAGTTGTATAACATTGTGTAGAGTAATTAAGAAAGTATTGTAATTTTTTTTAACTATCTTAACTAATTAAATAAAATAATTCTCGGGTACTGATTATTAAAAGATTAAGTTTATACACTATATTGATATATTTAATTCAGTTTTACTACATTTGAATTAGAATTATAATGAAAAAGTAAACAAGGGAGTAATCATAATAAACAATTTACTTAATTAATGAATGGTTCATTTTTTTTTAACAATTGTTAATAGGAGAGGATAATATTGTACAAAAGATTAATTACTGAATCATTTTAAATGATAAAAATAAATTGTTAATAAAAAACCAAAATAATACATATAAGAAATAATAATAATTATGAAATTGAATAATGAAAGAAACAAAAAATAAATAAAATAATACATATAAGAATTAATTATAATTATGCAATTGAA
>NW_027111361.1:923045-933326 GCF_000696795.3 Halyomorpha halys | reverse complement strand
AATAAACAAATAAAAAACTTATGATGATTAGAACAGCTTGATTATTATTTTTTTACAATTACTTATGGGATATACCCACTCGCGAAAGTTACCCAAACTACTTAAAACGCTATTGAACATTTATAAAGAATAAAAATAAATCATAAATAAATAACATTTAAAAAAAATAATAATAGTTATGCACTTAAATAATGAAGAGTAAAAAGTTAACAAAAAACCAAAACAACATATTTATAGAATCAATAAAATAAATGAGTAACTAATACTGAAAATAACCTACAAATAAAATATTATGACATATACAAAGTTAATAATTATAAATTGCAAGTTATGTTATATCTTGCTTTATAAATATTATATAGTCATACCATTTCCGACATCGTTCAAGGTATACTTTCAAAGATATATTTACTCAGTCCGAGAGTGAAAATGTAAATAGTCTTGGAGGAACAAGGGTAAATTCTCGGTTCTCAGTAAATTACCCTCAGGTTCCCTTGTGCACAGTTAGCAGTCCCATTAAACAAAAATGGGCCGTGAAATTGAGGATGGGTTCTCATAAAATGAAAAGAGGGGGGAGTGTGTGCAGAGCTAGCAGAAGTCGAAATCAACGGTCACCACTTCACTAACTAAAGATTTTCTTCTAGATTTATAATTTTCGTTTAAAGAAATTTTTTTTAATAATAATATATTATATTGAGATAATAATAAAATCTGCCGTATTCAAGGGCAATGAGTGTTAGAGTTGTACATATTCACTCACACTATTGATACATAAGAAAGATAAATAAATAGAGTAAAAAAATAAAGTAATAAAATAAATAATTATAATATAAATAAAATAAAAGGATGGATATAAAATAAAATAAAATTAGGTTAAACAACTTATTTTAAGAAAACTAAATTAAATCAATAAAAAATAAATAAATCATCTATAACACTATCATACCTATATCAAAGAAAAATTGAATTGTATTCTATTTTATTTTTTTTAATTTACACGTATTGCAAAACTACCTGATTTCATTTTGACTAAAATTTTATTATCTAACTATTATATATGTAATAAAATAAAATTAAATTAATTACAAATATGGTATGTATAAATACAAATATAAATCTATAATAAAATTAAACTGATTAAATAATAACAAAATTATTTATATAAAAGATAAAGAAAACTAAATTTGAAGTAAAAATAAAATAAATATAGATTCTCGACTATATATTAAATTTACATTGAGCCTTGACAACTCCAAATCGAGGTTTGCTACCGTCGTATGGAAGGCAAAGCAGGGCTCCAAGAAATCCTAGCGCTTTTCTCCCAACTGCATCACTGGTAGAGTATATACAAATGTTGCATACATAATAGATATTTAATAATTATAAAGTATTCATAAGCAAATCATAGAAACAATATTATATAAATTTCGGTCCGGGTTGCAGAAAAAAAAAAAAAAATTTCACTATTTATTAATTGCCAAAGTTTCGACAACACTCCAGTCCTTCATCAAGGATATTGTATTACTACAATATGATTTGGTTTAAGCACAGTATAATTTCCGTATTATATTACGATTCAGTGACTGATAAATATACCATGCGAAATATCCGTAAGGCCACGTAGTTTCGTAATACGTTGAATAATTAAAAACTATAATAGAATTCAATCTTACTCTGCTCATTTTAAATTAATTTTTCATATATTTTTTTTGCATTTTATAGTACTATCTTAGTTTATTTTATACCCTCACTCATCCTCCACTGGCTCGTAGTGAGAGAGAAGTGCCGGGATCTTCCTGAGTCCTATCCTTGCCCTTCTCCAGGTAGGAATGATTGTGTTTAAAACATTATTTTACTTTTAGTTTGTATTTATTAATTTGTTGTTATTTATTTTTTCCATCTCTTCTATTTCTTATTTTGCTATAATTTAATTTATATGTGTTGTAAATATAGTGTAAATGAGCTCTTTCATCCATATTACCACTGGCCAAAAATATGACAAAATGTAACATAACAAAATAAATAAAAGTATATATATATATATAAAGCTTACTTTATACTTCATGTCATTTTGTACTATTGGAGTTGCTTTTTGACCAGATCCTGACCATCCCCCTTATATTGAAAAAAAAAGTATTTTTTTCTGCTAACAGAAGAAAAAAAAAAATGAAAACCACTGTTATCAATGTTAAATGCTTCTTCGTGGAACTAGTAGTAACAAAATAGTTGAACTTACTGAAATATTGGTGCAACAATGAATATAACTGTTCAGTCAAAGGTTCATTGGCTAAAATATATTGAAGTGTTCCTGCAACCTCATTCATCCGTTAGGGTTCCATTAGAAGCCGGTGGATAATCTGTGAGAATAGGAGCCATTTGAATCCATTAAAAGCTGACGTGGAAAAGGAATTACTTTTGAATATTTCGAATTTTCAATATTTCGGCGTATTTTACTTTTAATTTCTATGGAAGAGTTTGAATTTCCCTTCTTTTTTTCCCTTATAATATTTTTTATAATTTTTAGTAATAGATATGATTTTTTTTTCTTTTCATCCTTCTATTTTATGCTTATACTCTTGTATAATAAGAATCGCAGTGGATGCACCTTGGTTCATAAGAAATGGCCAATTGCATCGAGAATTACAAATGGAGTCGTTAGAGGATTACATAAAAAAAAAGGTTCATGAAGTTCCACTCCCATTTACCGACAGTTAAAGAGCAGTGACCTACAACATGGGAAACCCAACCTCAACCCGAAGACTGAAGCCCAGACTGCTGCCGGACATTGTTTTTTAAATCTTTAATAAATATAAAATTAATTCATAGTAACACTACCTCTATTTAGTTATTATTATTATTATTATTCATTATTATTATTTTATTTATTTTATTTTTTTCTCTTTTCTTCACTCTTCCCTTTTTCAAATTAACTTGTTTCTTTTTACTGTTAGAAGGCAATTGTTTGTTTTATTTAAGTGTACCAATATCATTCTTGGGAAACCCAACCTCAACCCGAAGACTGAAACCCAGGCAGCTGCAGGACATTCTGTTATAAATTCTATATTTATTATTTCTATTATTCACACTACTTCTATTTATGTCGTTATTTTTGTTATTAATTATACTGTTCTCTTTTATTATTAGCATTATTTGTGTCTATTTATTTTATCTTTTTTTTTTAATTATAACGTTGAATATAGGATATATTATATTATATTAGGATATAACTATATTGAATATAGTTAGGTGTGTCTTTTGTACGAGGCTTATAATCAATTGAAAAAAAAATGTAAAGGTTATATCAACCACCAGGGCGATCTGGTATTAAATAAATAAAATATAATATTACTATACATATTTGTTTACACCAAAACAAAATGAAATAGCAATTAACGTTTTTGAAATGGCGTTTTGATGTCTCCAAGTTGTTGGATTTTTAATTAATTGGTTGTGCAAATTCGATAGTATTAATACAATCGATTGTTTGGAATTATCGACAATTTATATTATCTAGTGGTGACTGCCTGAAACGTGTTCTTCGGCGATGCGTCGGATGGGGTTAGATTATTGTGACCATCAGCCGTGGATCGCATGAGAACTAATTGCAGCTTACCTACACCACTTGGGACTTAATAAGAAAAGTTATAGCGTGCGACCTAACCTTACTCATCCTTAGGCTCAATTTAATTGAAAGAATAATCAATTCTTTTTTACTGCCATAAAGCAAAACTTTTTTTTTTTCTCTTTTCCGCCTTCTGCTATTATATATACTCGAGAAGTTTTTCACTTCGATGCAATATTCTAATAATTATGAAATATCAGGTTTGTATAATTTAACTTACAACCATAATCACATAAGGGAAAATATTTTTCAAAATTACAATGAAAATGGGAGTTTTATATAACTTTTTCTAAAAATAATTTATTTATTGTTATTTACAACAAGTGAATTTGCAGTTAGTGATAAAATGACGTGATATAAACATATGGAGAATCTACACATTGATAAAACTCCAATAACATTTCTAGAGAAGATCTCGAGGCCGGCTTCTTTTCAGATGCCTAGGAGGATTATTAGGTAATGAAGGAGAAGCCAAGTTAGAAACAAATGGGTTGAGTGGTTGGGAACTTTATCATGGAAGGATTGGTATCTGGTTCTGGCCATATCGGCAACATATGGAACATTGAGGTCCTGATGGATGACTCGATTTATGACAAAGTAAGGAGCATTAAGGATTTTGGACTATAAGGATTTGATTCGGTACGAATTCAATGGTTTATTGCAGCCTCAGAGCTCAATTCCGTATGTCCAGATAGGCATTATTATAGTCATGTAGATAAGTTTTTGTAATAGATTGGAAGATTAGACCGTTTGTCGAATAAAAAAAAAAAAATACATCAAGTAAATGAGGTGTTAGCTCTGTTACAACGGGATGATACAGAATTGTGGGGAATCCATCCGTTGATAGAATTCCTACAATTAGCAAATTAAAAAAAAAAAATAGTACTAGAACTTAAAAGGAAAAGTAAGTAAATTTGTGCATTATTTATTTGTTTATTTTTTTTTGTCTTTGGTCAAAGTCCCCATGCAAATCAATATTTAAATGAATGATTTACAAATATCCAAACCTCATTAACTTCAGAGCCATATTACAGATAGTAACCCATGGAAAATTTGTTATTGTTTAGTCTTTTTATAATGGATGGCCTATTAATATTATTTAGATTTTTTTTTATTAAAGCCTAAAATAACGAAATTGAAGCCTAAATTCCCATTCCTTTGTCATTATTATTTAATTACTCGATAAATAAATTAGATGGACAACAAAGGAATATGATTTCCTATGCATTCCGCGGGTCATAACAACCAACATGGGTTGTGGGCTTATTTAATTCTAATATATATATATTTTTTTATTTGGGGGAGATAAAAAAAAATGATATGTTCTATACATTCTATATGGTTAAATTCATACAGAATTTTTATTAGTAGAAGATTAACTTGTTAAATTTAACATTTAACATAAAATGTAGAGATGAAATTTATATCGATGAGTATAATATAAAATAAAGAAAAATGCTTTATTTGACCATAAAAAAGAAAAGAAAAAAAATATCATTGTACTAAAGAAAAATCTTTTCTTGAGAACATTCCTCATTCCTTTGTGTCATTAAGTTACGGTTTAATGAATTTTGAGTGAGGCCATTTGTAGCTGAGGGACCTTAAACGTCACCTTAACAACCTCGATTTCTTGGATTGACTTTTATTTCGCTGCGGCACCACGGAATAAAAACTTGAACCCTCACTCTGGTTATAATAGGTTGGTTACCCCTAGATGCCTCCTCTTTTATGTAAGAAATGGCCAGGTAGGGAGTAATTAAAAAAAATAATTGTGAGAAAACGGTAATTTATAGCTATTTATAGATTAAAATTTAGAGACTAGGTGAACATGTCAAGAAATGATTTTGGTGAAAAAAAAAACACTGATCAACAACATTTTACATTATAAAATTGTCACATTTAAAATAGCCAGTTTTAGAAGTATCACTCATATGGAGATTTTTTATCGAATTTTAATTTATACCAAATATATTACTATTGGTTTTTTTTTTCTCTTATATGAAATGCCTTGGTATGTGACGAAATTAATATTTTTAATATTACAAAGTCTAAGGATTGACGAAATATGTGATTTTATTGTTTAAATTAACCAGTGATGCGGCGAGAGGGATGCGCTGGGATCTCTTGAGCTCTGCTTTACCCCTCACACGTGGAGGATAGAGTGGGCTTAGGAATCCTCAGGTCGATTGTGTAAATATTGTATATTAGAGTGTAAATGTGACTAGAGACTATATTATTTTATCATTATGTTATTTTATATATTTATTTTTCATACAGATAGTTTGTTTTTGTTTTTTTATTCATTTATTTAATTTATTTTATTTTATTTTAGTATGTATGAGATCATTCATCACTATTACCTATTGTCCACAACTGTCTGGCAGATTGTAATATCTATCAAGAAATATAAAGTATTAAAACAAAAAAAAATTGTTTAAATTAATAAATTTTATCCCATTTAAGTTTCAAAAAAAATAATTTTTCTTTATAAAGTCAATAAAGTAAAAATCAAAAAAGATATAAAACAATGTAGTGGTAAAAATAAAAGTTATCATTTTAAATGTTCGTATTACAGAGTGGTAAGTGAAAGTGATGTAATGCGCGTACTGTGTATTTTTTTTCCTTATCTGCTCTATCGCTCTTTATCATTTACTCCTTGATGCACCCGTTTTTGTTTTGTTTTTGTACTATTGCTCAGCCGATTTCAGGATTTGCTATCCCATTACATATATGCTAATCAGTATAATGAGTTAGCTCGGTGGGGGGGGGGGACAAACCGTTGAATAGTTAAGGCATTGGCAACTTCAAATTGATACATAACGTGAAGGACCCGACACGGCTGGACTTGGACGTAACGTGTTTTAATCAATTATACGCTACAATGAGCCCTGATTGCTATGTCACAGCCTTCCCTGGCTTCGCTCCCATATTTCCCACTACCCAAACCTCATATGAGCTGCATACAATTGGTAAATAAACCAAAAGTTTTAAAAGCCCCCCCACCCACCGCGTGAGCACTGATAGCTAATACATATTCACCGAGAACGAAGGGGGTAAGTGAGCTATTAGTCTATGACAAGTATAGAGCTACCATTCGCCAGATGAGCTAATGTACCGGTAATCCCGTGTTTAAATCCTTATCTTATAAAAGATTTACTATGATCTAGGATTGATACTCCTATGATATTTGATTAAAATCACATACTATATAATAGTTTCACTTTCTCGGGGCTGGTTATTATAGTTTAATAAATAAATTTGATCCCATTTAACTCTCAAAACAATTCAACGATTCGGCCAATTCGGCCATCCTCAAGGACAATTTGTTTTTGTTTTTTTAATCATTTATTTATTGTTATTTACAACTGTGTAACATATATACAAGTACATTTGCTGTAGGTGATATAGTGACATGATACAAACATGTGGAGAATCTACCCATTGATATAACTCCAATAACATTTCTAGAGGAGAAGATCTTGAGGCAATCTTCTTTTCAGACATTGAGATCATGATGGATGACTTGATTTGTGACAAAGTAAGGAGCGTTAAGGATTTTGGACTATAAGGATTGGATTCGGGAGAAATTTGATGGTTTAGTAGAGCTCCAAGGACAATCTTAAGTACGTATTTAGAACCACATCAATTTTCAAGAAAATTAAAGTTATAGGCTATTCTGCCCAGAGCAATAATTTCATTTCCAAAATTACCCTATTTTGTCAATTCTTCACTAACAACACATTTTAACACAGTCACTTTACACTAATATACTTTATCACTTTTTTTTACCAGAAACAATTGTTCTTATATTTAATACAATCCCCAAGCCACTGCTGATGTACGGCTGTGAAGTGGCATTCTTCACGAAAAGGAAAAAACTACAATCTTTTCAAAATAAAGTCCTAAGAATCGCAGTTAATGCTCCTTGGTTCATAAGAAATAGTCAATTGCATCGCGAATTACAAATGGAGTCAATTGATGATTATATCAAAAAACGCACCATGAAGTTCCACTCCCAGTTACCGACAGTTAAAGGAGCAGTGACCTACAACCTGGGAAACCCAACCTCAACCCGAAGACTGAAGCCTGGGACTGCTGCAGGACATTCTTTAATAAATTTTTAATAAATATGAAATTAATTCATTTTTTTTTAACTATTTAGTTATTATTATTATTATTTTTTTTTCTCTTTTCTTCTCTCTTGTTTCTTTTTACTAAGAGAATTGTTTGTTTTATTTAAGTGTACCAATATCATTATTTTTTGTTGTTAATTTAACTTTCCTCTTTTATTAAGAAGCATTATTCTTATCTATTTATTTTATTATTTTTTTTTCTTTTAATAAGAACATTTTATATAGTTAGGGGTGTCATTTGTATGACTATACCCCCTCATAATCAGCTGTTAAAAAATATATATCATATAAGTTATATCAACCATGTAAGGTCCACCATGCCGATATGGTATAAAAATAAAATAATAATTAAAATCACTTTTTTTATACTACTAGATTTTTCCCCTATTAAAAGTATCCAGATTATGAGGCTGGATGGACCTCGTAGGGTTCCTGAACCCACAGTGTTGACCCATGGGTACAGTAACAGAATAAGATATTATCTGCCACATTAGGATTCGAATCTGGGCCCTTGGAGTTGGTACTGAGGTGCCCCACTCCTATAAGTGATAAATTATAATAGAGAAGTTTGACTGTGATTAAAAGTTTTAATTTTAATTTAATTTGAAGAAACTGCTCATAGATTCCGATTGCTACAACACTTACTTGACAAACGCTCTAAACTTCCCATTCATTACAAAAAATTAGTATAGACTTCAATAATCAGACCAATTTGGACATATGGAATTGAGCTCTGGGGCTCCACCAAACCATCAAATTCTTCCCGCATCCAATCGTTACAATCCAAAATCCTACGTAAAATCGTTGATGCTCCTTATTACGTCACAAATAAACTCATTCATAAAGACCTTAACATCCCATTCGTTGCAGATTTGACCCAAAACAGATATGCGTCTTTTTATTCCAAACTCCTTAACCATCCTAACCCATTAATTATTAATCTTTCATCCTTAACAATCCCTGATAATCCTCCGAGGCGTCTGAAAAGAAGATGGCCACGGGACCTTCTAGTTTAAATTAATGTTTGAAGTACCACCAATGGGTGGTTCCTTCCCAAGATTTTCAAGTGTATATGAAACATACTACATATTTACCTGTTGTATTATTTTGTACAGTTGTAAATTACAATAAACAAATAATAAAACAAAAAAAAATTTAATTTGAAGAATTGACAAAATAGGGTGATTTTTGGACATGAAATCTTTGAACTGGGCAGAATAGCCTGCATAAACTTTTTTTTTTTTTTTTAATTGATGTGGTTCTGGATTTGTATTTAAGATTGTCCTTGAGGATGGAGTACTTTAGAGAAAGATTTTAGAAATCATCATCGCCATTTAAGCACCGTTAAACTACTTCAGTGAGGATAAGACCTAATTTGGGTATAAAATATAATTTAGTTTTACAATGTACCGAGTTTAATAAAAATTTTATAATAAATATATAGGTACAAGAGAGCTACTTCGTTCAAATTTTTGACTTTTTTTTTTTTATAGAAATCATTATTATTCATTGTTTAAATAAATAAATTTTATCCAATTTTAGTCTCGAAACAATTTATATTTCATTATAAGTGCGATGTTTTCGACAATTTGACCATCCTAAAGGACAATCTTATTACAATTTAAAATTCTTCTAGAAGTTTACTCGAATTCTCGAGAGTGGGGAAGGTTACTAATATTGTGTGGTAAATTATAATAGTGAAAATTAACTGAGATTAATAGCTTTAATTTTTAATTTAATATGAAGAATTTACAAAATAGGGTAATTGTGGACTGAAATTAATGACCTGGGCAGAATAGCCTGCATTTTTTAGATTGATGTGGTTCTAAAATTGTTATAAGATTGTCCTTGATGATGGCATGATTGTAATGATTTCCAAACGTCATAAATTTGAACAAAGTAGTCCGCTTTTACTTGGACGTTTGAACCACAACGAACTTCCAATATGCTCCAACTTAGGCAACCGCTATGTAAATTCCTTTACAAAAGAAACTCTTGGTATGGGGAGACGGTGGCAATTGACCATGACAGTCCGGAGGACGGATAGTGAAGAAGAATGGGCCTAGGAGAATGGACGTCCGGAAGGGTTAGAGGAGGGTGTACAAGAGCTGCCTAGGAATTAGCCCAGCTAACAAGATGTTGGGCACAATGGTTCACCATCTGTATGCATCCGCGCAGTCCTCTAATTGCTGACCGTCGGCTCTCGTAATAACTGCTAATTGAATTTCGGCCTCCTCCTTTCTCCCAAGGAGTGTCCACTACGCTCTTGTTTGTCTTAGCGTACCGGCTATTGTTCCACGCCTAACGGTTTTAGGGTGATACGACGCCGAAAGATTAGATCTGAGTTCAATAAAAGCAAAAAGGAGAAATATAAGCTCATGGGCCGACGGTCTCAAATGTTCATTATGGCAGTGGTCCATTATCTAGAGGAATCACAAACATCCTTAATATTAAAATAAAATACCAGAGGAAATTAAAAAAAATAAGGAACAGTATTCATTAATAAATATTTTTTCTATATATAAT
>NW_027111361.1:914773-922995 GCF_000696795.3 Halyomorpha halys | reverse complement strand
GATGTGCGGAAAAGATCTAAAACATTTTCTGAAGAAACTAGTTTAGAGATTTCTTCTTCATAATGTATATATATATATAATATCAATAAAAAAAGTAAAATAAATTAAAAAAATTAAATTGATATTTTTAATTTCAATCACCGTAAATCCAGAGCAATATTTTTAGAGGTAATAGTAGACCTCAAGAGCTACATAAGAGTTCAAGTAGACTATGGTTCGATTCCCAAAAGAAAAGAAGAAAATTAATTTTATATGAAATTTATTTTAGTTGAAGGTAAATTTATTTAAATTATTTCACCAATTTTAAATACAAACAAAGTTTTCTACATCATTTAGGTACAATGTTATTGTTATTTTAGATTTCTATCCAATTTTGTAATACAATTCTTAATTGAGTCAATACAATTTCTAAACTAAGACCAAACGTCATGACATGTCAACTAATATTATTTTTTTTTGTTTTAATTTTATTTATTGATAAATTTTACAATCTGCCACTAAGTTGTTGGGCAATAAGTAATAGTGATAACTGATTACATTCATACAAAAATAAAATAACATAAGAATAAAAATAAATAAATAAATGAAAAAAAAGTACATAAAAATAAATAAAATCTATCTTTAAATATATACAAACAGAAGGATAAAGAAAATTAACTTTAAACAGTAATATTACAATCTTATTACTCTTTATTACTACTGTATTTTTATATGTCTTCTTTATCTAGTTTTCAATAATTGTCCAATACTTTTTGTAATTCTTATTTTTATTATCTTGAATTTAATTTGTCCATTTAAATTTTCACGCATTTTAAATCATGTTTAGCTATAATTTAGTTTACCTTTATTTCATGTTATCTATTCTCTTTCTTTATTAAATTATTTTAGTTGTTTGTATCTTTGTTTGTTTGTTGACTCAGGATAAATTGTTTAATTACTATTTGAGTTCTTTTTATTTATTTTTAAAATTACATTTTACTTGTGTGCTGTAATCAGCCTCCTATTGTGTTAAAGAAAGTCCACTCCTAATAAACTCCTCAATTGCGTATAAATGATGTCAAAGTTTCTTATGGGGTTGGTGTAAGATTTTTTCCTGGTTTGCCAAAAACTATAGAATGGAATTAGGTTTTTTTGTTGTATGTAAATTCGTTTCTTAAAGAGGTGATAACTGACCTAAAAATCAAAATCGAGCAAAAAAAAAATATGTGAAATTTTTTTTTTCCATTACGAATTTATATAACTAATATAGTTTATATGATAGTTGATAGTGTTAATTCGATCTAAAAATAATAAGTTTACAAATTAATGAAATTGTGACAAAATAGGTTGATTTGACTTGTAATTAATGATCTGGGCAGAATAGCCAGTAAAACATTTTTTTAAAGAATTGGATGTCTGTTGTACATATATATATTTAAGATTGTCCTTGGGGAGGGCCGAAATATTTGACTGTTGATGATGTAATAAAGAGTGTTAAGACTTAAATGGATACCGATTAATTTATTTAAAAAATTAAGATTTTTTTTAATTAAGTTTTTTAACAACAGGTACAGTATATAGTTTATACCTCTAAAGGAAAATAATATTACGAATAAAATTGTAAATTTCCTTAGAGGTAAATATTAAATAGTCGATCATAAATGGGCTATTATTTTTTAATATAATTGATAAATAAATATTGGAATAGCGATTCCTGCTAAACTTAAAAATTAGAATTTACAAAACTATTATCCTTCTCACTGTTCTTTATGGATGTGAGACGTGGCCTCTTACACTAAGGGATGAACAGCGTCTTAGGATTTTCGAAAATAAAGTATTGCGAAAAATATTCGGACCGAAAAAGGATGAATGAACGGGAGAATTTAGAAGATTACACAACGATGAATTAAGGGACCTATACCCGGTAAATATAATTCAAATTATAGCATTGCGGCGTGTAAGGTTGTAGAGCTTAGTAACGAACTGATCCCTAAAATGTTAATAAACACTTAACCAACGGGTAAACGTCCTAGGGGTAGACCGAAACGTAAATGGGAGGATTGCCTTAAAACTGATTTAGTGGAATTGGGTTTGGAGGGGCATCACTGGAAGGCTGTATGCAGAGAGTGTTTGGTGGTATCGGCAACGAACCTTCGGGTTCGTTAGGCCTTCATTATTATTATTATAGCGATTAAGCGTTTATCGATTAGGATAAGATTATTTATTTTCATGATGGAATTTCTCGGGACGGATGTATCTATATCATTTCCCAGGTCTATTGATAAGGTGAAATCAATAATTCCTAATCCTAACCTTATTTTCCCATATTTCTTGATATGCTCCACTGAACACCTGCTGTATGCGGAAACAAACACGTCACTGATTACGTAAGGATTAGTTAACCTAAATCCTAAGTCGACAAATAATTAATCAAATATTTATTTTATCGCCAGACTACTTTCGTTTTATAGCTCATAAGTTTTATTACGCTCAAGTAATTGGGATATGGTAGGGAAGTTACTTTATCAAAAAACGAATTTCAGACCTTTAATATTTCTTATGAGCCCTAGAAAATAATTTCTTGATAATAACTGTATAAAAAAAAAAAAAATGAAAAAAATCACTGAAAATAAATTTTTTACAAATTAAAACATGCTGCTGCATTTCATTGCATTCAATGATTAAAATTATGAAAAATAGCAAAACAAAAAAGATTGTTTTCTTTAACTAAAGCGAAACATTACTATAATGTACAAAGATTAAGGGGTTCAGGAACCACTTCATTGTTGTTTTTCCTATGTTTAAATAACTATATGATTATATGTGCCCCCTTTGTATACATGCATGCATGTTTTTAATTTTTTCTCTTTTTATCATTCTGCACCTATTACAAAACATTTAGGTGAAAACCATACGACCATCTGTTAAAAAAATGTTAATTTTCTATCACTGTTTCTTATTTTTTAAATACTTTATTTTACAAAAACAAAAAATAACTATTTCCGAAACGTAGACTACATTTCAGAAATAACGTTTAAAATCTATGAATACTGATTACACAGAAATAAATTATGAAATTTCAGTCATTATGACAGTATTAACTATCATGGTAGTATTGTCGCACTGATACTTGATGCTTGAAAGTATGTGTAGCGGCAGTGAAGCAAGTGTTACATCAAAACTATTTACAATATTATAAAAAAATAAATAAATAATAATAAATGCATGCAAATTCCACTGAATTCAGCACCCTGGAAACATAAGAATTGCAGAAGATTTATATAATTTAGTGGTTTTTCACAAAAACATCAGTTTCCTATCACTGTACGCCTACTTGTCTTGGCCTAATGCTTTCCACTTTGCTGCATATATCTTTCGCATATATAATATTTGCACAACTATAATACAGTTGTTCAACACAGGTAAACAATTATATCATTTATAAACAAATATATACATTAAATCTTAGATTAATTCAATTAAAAAAAGTACACAGTAGTAATTAAACATTATTAAAATTTATCACTGAAAATTCGATTTATTAAATAGAATATAATGCTTATTATATTTAAAATATATTTAAGAAACGAAATGAAATAAGAAAAAAAAATTACAAATAAAAAATAATGAAGTGACAAAATTACCGGCATTAGGACTAAATAATTTTTTTTTTATTATTTTTATAAACATGATTTTGTAACTGAAAATGTAAATAAATCCAGATCTGTGATGTAAATGGTTGAAAAATGATTGAGAAAATTTGGCTATGTTTCGTTGTGAAGAAATTTGCCTCGTAGAAAAGATAAAGTAAAAAAAAAATGATTATTACGTTCATGCTTATTAGGAAAGTGAATGTGTCACAGCCGATGTTTAGAAATTTGATTGATACTACTATAAACAATTCCAGGTAGAATCATCGGTTGAAGTTAATATCAGAACTGGTATGTGCGTTGCCTGAGAATGGTTAAGGGCAGTGGTTAAATATCGATGTGCTCCATGGATTAACCAAAAAGCAGGTAGCTTGCACTGGGCCTGGCACTAATGGCTACGGTTCAGTGCACTTTTCCTGAAATAATCCATTAAATAGAGCGCTCCATAGATGAATTCTATTATGATATAAATGAATTCAACTAGAACCCCCTAAAACCGATCCCTGCTTAACCGATCCTCTGATTAAACGGGGTAGAATGGGCAAAATCACTACTTAACCTGGTCTAAATTGTTTAATGCCTTTAAACTTGTGGAAGTTTTATAAAAACATGATTTTATATAATTCCTTTAAAAATCCATTTTTTTTTTAACTTTATTTAATTGATAGATATTACAATCTACCACACTATTTTGGGCAATAGGTAATAGTGATGAATGATCACATTCATACTAAAATAAAATAAAATAAGAATGAAAATAAACAAATAAATGAAAGAAATAAAAAAAAAAAAAAGTACATAAATATAAATAAAATCTCGCTTAAAATATAAAAAGACAGAAGGATAAAGAAAATGAAAAACTATGTCTATGAAAAAAGAAATAAAATAAAATCACAATAAAAATAATATAATTTCTTGTCACATTTACAGTCTTATGCACAATATTTACACAATCGACCTGAGGATTCCTGAGCCCACTCTACCCCCCACGTGTGAGGGGTAGAGCAGAGCTTAAAAGATCCCAGCGCATCCCTCTCGCCGCATCACTGGTAGTGAGCCAGTGGAGGCTGAGCAAGTGCGCTAAAGCCGTAAAAACTCAACTTGAGTGGAGAATCTGACCATTCCATTTTTTTAGATATTAATTCCTGATTTAATGTTTGGAAAAAATACATCCAGACCCAATTCCCAACTTTTCCAAGGAACTACTAAACCAATTCTCAGAAATTTGGTACCTAAATCACAGGTCACCCCACGATGAACTTAGCAATTCATCATTATTATTCCCTATTTGTTTTCCAAATAATGGTTGATTAGAGGATTAACACCAAATCTTTTTTTATTTATGAATGATTTTAATTTGTGACAAATTAAGGAACATAAAGGACTTATGATTGTAAGTATTGGATGTGAGAGAAATTCGATGGTTTCAGTATACGTTTTTATAATATACAATAAACGTTTTTTCAATATATGTTAATCATATCTACGCCTTTCTTTATATTTTCTATAATACCTCAATTTTAAATAATTTCCAATTGTGTACATGCATTTACTTAGTAGATTCACGTATCTATATTATTTTATTTTTTCATTCTTAATTTTAATATTATTATTTTCCATTTATATTATTATTTAGAGTTTCAATATACTTATAATATTATACTGTGCATTTTCTTTAATACTACTTATGATGTCAAATCGTCCGTTGTTTGAGCCATCTGAAAAGCTGATAGCTGGGCAGCTCCTTTATGTATGGCGTTCTATGTCCAGTCCATGTTGATACTGTTATCATGTTACAATAGGGGTACTCATGATCTTCAGTTTAACATATTAAACCGTGTTAAATGGAAAAACTTATGTTAAATGGAGAAATATTTCTTTCTTTTACAATGTTAAAACGATA
The DNA here is from genome assembly GCF_000696795.3 of Halyomorpha halys. Taxonomy (NCBI): domain Eukaryota; kingdom Metazoa; phylum Arthropoda; class Insecta; order Hemiptera; family Pentatomidae; genus Halyomorpha; species Halyomorpha halys. The sequence goes on along the minus strand of NW_027111361.1, from coordinate 917,463 downwards.
TAACATGTAACATGGCTGAGAGTCTGTTAAATGGAGAATGACGTCACATAACAGAACAGGTGAGCTTCTCACCGTTTTATTTGTTGTCCTGTTAGGTTACTTTTTGTCTTGTGTTTTGGACTTTTTAAAAAAGACGATCAGTAGCCAAACTTTTACACTTCTACTTTTCACTTATTTTAGGCATTTTGTAATAAATTACTGTAATCAAAACTTGGAAGTAAAACAATAACATGAAGTTTTGGAAGGAAATGTTACTGAACAAGTTGCTCAGAAAATCTGCTAGGAGCTCTTATACATTTACCATTTAACACGACTTTAAATAGGGCAGCTCGCTATGCTATAATTATAACATTTAACACAATATCATGAATATCCCTGCTAACTTTACTCCACCTCACAAAAACATTTTTTACATTCCAGTGAGTATGAATTGTCATGCGAACCAAAACAATTATGCCATTTTTTACGAAGCGAACCATTTTTGGTGGCTAGTTTCTTCCTGTCTACAGATAATTTAAAACTGGTATACTGAGAAATGTTCTATGATTATAAATTCAAGAGTTATTAATTTCTTAAACAAAGATACGGATCGAATAATCCTTTTTGGATCCAAATAATTATTTACCGGCAGAGGATAGACATTAACGTTGACAACAATAAGTCAAAAGAGGAGTTGCAGGTGGTCAGAAGCCATTAGCTAGGAGGAATGCATTAAGGAAAGATGACGGCCCTCTAAGATTAAGGTGTAATCTTTTAGGTGAGGCTCTCGTAGCACAGACCAAATGACCAAGTCCAATTACTAGATTGAAAGGCGACACGCAAATCTTCCACCCTCCCTTCATATTTACATCGTTAATAGCCAGCCTTAATACGCCCCGCTCCTCAACTTCCAAATGCAAACTGAACTCTAACTTTCCTCGGCCAACAATCCAGCTTCATCTGCAGTTTCGGACACGGCTACCGATTAGTTTTGTTTACCCTTGTACCCTCGTAACTTTTTACTTCATTACGTTTCCGTTAGAAGGGGGTAGGGTATTAGTTAGTCTTTGATGACTGCGAAAAAAAAAAGAAATATTTTATATTTTTCAAGCTTCTAAGATATTTATCGATCTCAATAAATTTTAGGGTCTGGCAGTCTCAGATACTGCAATTATTAAGCAACAAAATATGCTACTTATGTAGAACTTTGTTCGGATGTCCGCCTCTAATGTGTTTACAAATGCAATTCAGCTGCCGAGTAAATAACACTGTATTGTGGATTTTAATCCCGTCAAAAATTTTTGGTGAAGAATTAAAAAAAATCCTATCAAATATTCTTGGATAAAATTGAGTAGAAATTAATTATACGTATTTTTTTTACTATTTTAATTTGAAAGTATAAAATCTTCGAAAGAAAGGAGTTCAAAGAAAAACAGAAACGTAACAGTAACAATAATGATCAATGTGTGAGAAAACACATAGTTTCGATAAATAACTTTATTACTATTATTGAAACTCAAAGATCGTTTGAATATTTTAATTAAATCCTGTAAAAAAAGTTTTTTAAGAATTATTTTCGACTGGTCTAATAAATTTCATCATATATTAGCATACATCATTCATTACTAAATTTTTAATCACCTATCTACTAAATTTTGCAGTTGTAATTTTAACCTAATGTATGAGTTAAATTAATATTAAAGTTTTTTTTTTTCATTTTACATAAAATGTTTCCAACGAAATCGGTGGTGTATCGGTCCCGCCTAGGATAAGCAGGGATCAACTGTAATAGCTATTTATTATATAAGATATAATTATGATATATAATAATTTATCATATTTGAGGTACCGCTACGGAAATTTTAACTATGACAATTACATTTTAAAAGGGATATTAAGTAAATAATCATTATTAGACTCGGGTAAATAATTGCATAAATATTAACAGTAACTAACCTATTAATTTAATTTTAACCCAGTTGGATAAACGGCTGTCAGAAGCAGATGAGAATCAAATACTATCTGAATTTGACCTTAGATCGTTCAAATACGCAATGCCTGCTATATTAACAAAATTTAAACATTAGTTACATTACCAGGACCTTCAACACTCAACAGTAATAGAGTTTAACCCTGCCTACAATAACATATTTAAAAATAATTCCGATATCCAACCTCGTTTAACAACTGATATTACTTTTCAAAGCATAAAAACACTGGTTCAACTGAGACTCTCCATTAAATACTTCATAAAAATCACATTTATGGACCAAACCAACATAATCACTTAACGAATGCGCTATATGCTATTTAAAAACGACCGAAGATCTTTTTCATATTTTAGTAATGTGTAAAGACAACCGACATCAACCATATATCATCCAATACAATATATATATAATTTTTTTAAATAGTATCTTTGACATTAGAGCATTCATAATTGTATACACTTTATATGGTATAGTACACATATATAGAACTCGTATGGCAATTTATTATTTTTTTTTTACATTAATACTATCTTGCATAAAAAAATTAAAAAATTGTTTCGAACTTATAAAGAAATAAAATAAAGAAAATAAAGAAGACCAATGATTGCATATATAAACATTACCATAGTTAACAAAGATAGAAAAAATAAAATTTCTAATTTTTATTTTTTCAAAAAATAATTACCTATAGCCTAAATACAATATATTTCAAATATTATT
>NW_027111361.1:904068-914303 GCF_000696795.3 Halyomorpha halys | reverse complement strand
GAATAAATAATTTAAAAAAAAAAGAAAAAAAAAGCTATATTTAAAAATTATTTATTACTACGCAATATAAATGATTATTTTTATTAATGTACTTTCAAACTGTTTTATTTATTTATTTTTATAATTCAATTGAGGCAGATTTTCATTTTTGTTTTATTTAATTGTTTATAACGTAAGTTTTCTTATTATATTTATTTTTAAAAGTTTTGTAAATAATTTACAACTATCTTGAGTAGTTATCAACTCTATTTGTATGCAGGCTTTCCTCTGAATAAATAATAATTAATTAGTGATCTATTCCAATCTTAGTCCTTAATACCATAACGTACAGTGAATTGCAGGCACAGATCATTTACTTAATGTTTCGTCCATCATCAGTGACACAAAGGGATGGGAAAAAAATATCGATTGTTGATAATGGGGACAGGAAGTTGAGGATAGAGAAAGAAAGCGAAAATCGATTACTTGTTGCTGGATGATCGCCTTTTCCGTTGCGTCATTAGATCGTATTCATTGATTGGCTAAAAAGCAACACGCAAGGCTAATAGTGGCAGATAAGCGTCCTAACTACACCTTCACATCCCATCCTTCTTCTTCTTCTCTATCTAATGCTTTACTTTAGTAACAGAAGATATAGAAGAAGAAAAATAAGATATAGTACTTTATCTAATTGAAACATTTCAAACACCTTTAGTCCATAAAAAAATAAAGAGTGTTAAAGCTTACGTCTCACCTACATTGGGACTAAAAAACCACTAAAACACAATGCAGACTAAATATAAAAAAAAACTTAATACAAATTCACAGTAACAAGTACTTATTTCTCGCTCAAAATAAAAGGTGAAATACGAGTTTTTAGCCCTCTAATATGTGAGTTACAATTTATATTTCCTAGTGTATTTTTACTTTCATCAGGATGCATAGAAACTACTTCCCTTCCTCTCACAGTCAAAGCAAGCCAAAATTATGATTTTTAAACGAATTTTTGATATATTAAATTTAACCTCTCATATATTTTATGATTGTTTTTGAGCAACTCTTCCTAAACCAATAAATCATAAAAAAATCTCTCCAGGGCCTTTTTCAAGATAGCTTTTTAAAAAATGTTGACACATACTCCTGATATGTCCATGAAAAGTTATAATGTTTGCTTGACATTTTTATCAATGGTAGGGACGAAAAGATGTCATGATTTAAGCCATGATGCAATTGTAATCAAATTAAAAAAAAAATACCATTTATCTAGGTTTTCAATTAATTTACGATAGGTTGTTGATAGTTTCCGTTTTTCACTGAAACTGTATTTATTATTATTATTATTGAATACGAAATGAAATTTTGAAATTGCACAAGATAAAAAATGTTTAACTCCACCACGTGCTTTTCCCTCAGACTACTTGGCCGATTTTTGTTAAATTGGACTGATGTGAAATGTCCCCCAAGAATTATTCTCGAATCAAAACAAGAAATTTCTATGATCCTATTGAAATGTAGTCCAGCCATCAATCAGTCTTTTGTACAAAAATCATAGTTGGTAGGAGAACCGAAAAGTGTCCTTTCTTAAGCTCTCTGTGGAGGCAATACTAAAATTGTGGCACTTTTTTACTTTTACTTAACTATGCATGGAATATATAGTTAGGGGTCATGAAATATTTAGAATTGTGTTTTTAACGAAAATACACGTCTTAATTATTGTGAGTGTTTTTTAATGTATTTTATTGAATATAGAACAAAAAGACCGAGGAAAAATCCTTATGAACCGCATCAAACCAATATTTTCAATATAAAATTATATAATGATGAGAAAATAGTTGACAGTGAATAAATTATATGAGGAGAAGATTGTTTGGGGGGAGGGGTGCGGTCAGAATATATATTCTTTCATCACTTTATTTTTATTAATTTCATTCTGTTCAATTATTTACTTTATGGCATCCTGTTCATTTTTTCTGTATTCATTGGTTATGCTAAGAACAAAGATCTCTCTCTCTCTCTCTCTCTCTCTCTCTCTCTCTCTCTCTCTCTCTCTCTCTCTCTCTCTCTCTCTCTCTCTCTCTCTCTCTCTCTCCCTCCCTCCCCCCTTCTTCCTCTCTCTCACTCTCTCTCACTCCCTCTCTCTCCCTCTTATTTTTAAGATTTTAAGTAATGAAATAAAATATAAAACACATTTTGACATCAATATAATAATATACTTTTTGAAAATGGTTACCGTCAACTGTTAACTGCAGGTAATTGGATTAGTACTGCTTGTCGTACTTAATTTTGTTTTTAAGCATTTTTTTTTTTACGATTTTAATTTACTATAAATTGGAATAAATATATATATACGGTGAAGTAACAATTTGGTGAAGTCAATGATTAATTTCGAGACTAATTATTAGAGGTAACGGTGAAAGGACAGAGAGGGGTGGTACTGTCCAGGATGGTCAACCCCTTATCTGGAATAGTTTCATATTGTCCAAGGCGGCCAAACTATTCCAAGCTCTCTCAAGCTCAGTTGTCTAAGTGTGATACTATCTCAGCCCTTGCATCAACTTACCTGACCGTCACTGTATTTTTTTCGGGGTTAATCTAAGAATTAACAACGAATTTAATTTATAATTAAAAATTCTATTATTTTAAAAATTATAACTATAAATAAAAGTTGGTTAGATAGCCAGGAATCTGCAAAAGGAAGGACGTCTAATTATCTCCATCCAAGAACATCGTCATGCCCTATTTTGACAAGCTTGGATTTCGTGTTATCTGTTCTCATCGACGTCAAGAGCAACATATTTCAGCCTGCTTACGGTGTCTCCTATTCCGGCCAAGGCTATAGTGCATAGAAATATAAAGCGATAGAAATGAGATACCTTATCCAGGAATTTTGTATCATGAAATAGTTTAAAACAAAAAAATTAATGTCCCAAAATATATCTAATGCAAATTTTTTTTGTAATTCCTAAAATAGCGGACATATATTATTTGTTTTCGATCACAAGAAGTGCAATAAATTCAATCAAACAAACCAAATGAATGGAATATAACCAACACACTACGCCATGATATGAATAGAATTTCGAAATACTTCGGATCGACTTACCCAGCTAAGTGGGGTAAATTATTTTTTTTATAGAGATAAGCAAAGATAGTATTCGTTTTTCACAAATAAAAAAAGTTTGCTGTTCTGAGCTTTCAATTTTTTTTTAAATCAAAAACATTTTAATGACCCCAACATTAGAACTCGAGACACAAACTAAAATTTTTGAGGGTTATTTATTTTGTATTAATTACTTTGTCTCATTTCTAAAGGTACGATATCTAAAAGGTATTAGATTAATTTAGAAGAGGGAAATTTCTGCTCTCTAACGGTTATGATAGCATTAGATTTTGGTTAAATCCTGAAAAATTATGAATATTGACTTACACGCCAGACATCTGTAGGAGAGAAAAAATTTATTCGAAAACGTAGAGCTGCCCAACATACATATGGTTGCTAAATACACAGCATGCTTATACTTTGCCAGATTTTTTTTTTAAAATTCTTATAATGTATTGGTATAGTACAGTAAATTTATAATATATAATAGTAATACATGATTTTTTTTGTTCTTTAATTTTTTCTTTCTATAATTTATCTATATATCTAATTATTTTTTCTGTTACTCTTAACTGCAAATGGACCATATTTTTAGAGAAAAAAATATAGGTAATAACATTGAAACTCATTCAGATTAAATACAGAAAACGGTAATAATATAATATTATTGATTGGCTATTCTACTAAATTCATAGTAGGAAATTAATTACATCATATGCTGATGTCATGTTCAATTGACAAAATTATTCCAATTATTTAACAGTAAACAGTAACATATATTGCCTAAATCAGTAAAGTGGCTAATGGTAAAAGTTGAAAAATTTTTGTTTTCAATTATAAGGAATATTTTTAACGGGATGAAAATATGAATAAAACGTAAATCCTTTGGAAAACTGATAGAAACGCATCCTTTAACCGAAGTGGCCAAGTAAGAAAAGTTAACAAATCCAAATGAAAAGAAGGCTGAAAATGCTGAGAGAGCCTTTTGATCAGAGGAAGTGCACTTGTTTAAACTCTTTGATAGTCCAAAGGGCTGATAGATATTTAACCTTGATGGACTGATGTAAGGACTTGGACCTATGCTGCTGCACGGCTTTTCATTCCCTTTCATTGGCCCTTACAGACTGACCTTTGGCGGAATGTGTAATGCACCTCTCATAGCACTAATAAGGATTATGGAAGCAAAATTAGTTTCCTTTCCAAAACTAATATTCAGGTAACATCTACTTCATTCAAAGAGATTCAAGCGAAGACACGCTGCACTGTGTGAGCGAATGATAAAAATTATATGAATTTTAATTAAAATATTTCTTAACAAATGGCAAATAAAGAGACATCATATATTTTTACGGGAGCCAATATCCATAATTTCCTCAATATGTACCCATATTATATTTATATGACAAATGATTCTGATATATACATTTTTTTATAATGGAATATCTCAGTAATCTATCAGTAAAATTCCAAACTACACAATAATAAATCTGATTTTAAAATCCAGTTAATTGTCTGATTTATTTTTTAAATTAAATTTCGAATAATTGAAAATACACGTAAGATTTTATAAACAATGTGAAATGAACAGATTTGTATGTCTTCATTAAAAAATATGTTTTTTTTTTCTTCGGCCAAGACTCCCATTGGAGTCCTAAACTGCCTAACTATGGTTAGAGGTCAAAGTTTTTCACTTTGTAGGACCGCCAGTCAATGAATAAAGTCAACGCCCCAGGCCGGATTCGAACCGGCACCACCAATAGACATCGAATTGGTAAGACTGTGTCTTAACCACTGAGCTATGAGCGGCCCAAAAAATATTTTAGTATTTTAAATAAACAGCGAACATATCAGGCCAGAAAACTATATTGATAAACTTAATGATCATTTACTAGAAGAGTCTCAGGAATTAAACTGAATTTGGTGAACTGACTTTATAAAGTTAATTGCCAGAATAATGAAGGTTTATACATAGGTGAAACATCTAAAAAATTAAAAACAAGAATTGATCAACATAAGATCAACTGTAAAAATATAAAAAACATCAAAATTACAGCATAGGCACAAAACAGTATTAAGTATAAACATCAATTTGATTTCAATAATTCAGAAATATTAGATATAGTTAAGAATAGTAGGAATAGAAAAATAATAGAATCAGTACATATTACAAAAAACATTGACAAAGCAATCAATTATAAAACAGATACAAAAACTTTAGGCACACATTATATGGATATTATAAATAAATTATTTTTTTTCTTTTTATGTGGTTTTATATAATCTAGAATTAATTTAGTTATTTTTATTTGTTATTGTATAAAAAAAAATGTTTATAATTATAAAAGAATATAGTTTTATATAATAAAGAGAAAGAAATGGTTTTTGAAAAATTGTTAAATTTATTTTAATTGTTAATTTTTGTGGTAATAGAGGTAGGAGATAAGTGTTTATAGTCTATATGTTATCCTAATGAGAGATAACCTTCAGGAAGGTAATTATTCTCCTAAAAATGTGTAACTGTTAATAGTAAAAAAGTTTTTTATTCATTACATGACAATAATATTACTAAATATTAGCAATAATGACAAAATAGGAGATAATTATACGATATATATAAAATATTTTTATCAGGTAAATAGTTTTGATGTATATATGATATATAAGTAATGTTGTAAGCGCATGTTATAGGTTTTTGTTGAATTTGGTTTTATAGCAACCTGAAGATGGGGGATATTTCCCGAAACGTTGTTGTTGATTGTATGAAATAAATTATTGCAGTTGAAAAAGGAAGAATTGTGTCATTCACCAAATTCAGTTTATATTGATAAAATTAATCAGTTCATGTTTATTCTACAATTTAAATAAAATTTGAAACAACAAAAAAAAATCTTCTTCAAAAAGAATTAAAGAAAAAATTATCAATTTAATTTTTTAGTAATATATAAATATACAGTGCAGGCTCATATGCACACACCATACCATACCTTACCACTACCGCCTAATATTAATACTACTCATGTATCTATATTATCTGTTATTTTCAAGTTATTCTATATTTTCTTTTATTCATTATCGTTGTTATCTTCTTTTTTGTTCTAAGCCTAGATGAAGATTTGAAATTCTGGCCGAAACATTGGTCAGAATATTTATTTAAAAAAATAGGTTTTGGGTACAAATACGTTTTTACTGATTTGTGCTCTTCAATGGCCTCACACACAATCATCTACTCAAATAATACCCAAAATAGACATTGTGGGATTGCTAAGGATGAGAGATTAAGAATTAATGGGTTAGGATGGGTAAGGAGTTTGGAATGATAAGACGCAAATCTGTTTTGGGCCAAATCTGCAACGAATAGGATGTTAAGGTCTTTGTGAATGAGTTTATTTGTAACGTAATAAGGAGCATCAAGGATTTTACGTACGATTTTGGATTGTAAGGATCGGATGCGGGAGGAATTTGATGGTTTGGTAGAGCCCCAGAGCTCAGTTCCATACATCCAAATTGGTCTGATTATCGTACTGTATAATAATTTTTTGTAGTAAATGGGAATTTTAGAGCGTTTGTCAGGTAGGTGTTGTAGCAATCGAAATCTACGAGCAGTTTCTTGTCGTTTCAGTCTTATATGTGGATTCCAAGTAAGTCTCTTGTCAAGATGGAATCCTAAGTATCGAATCTGTTCAACAGGCGTTAGAGGAGTATTTAGAAAGGATACTGTAGGACAGGAGGGCAGAGGTTTACGACGGAGAGTAAAGGTGGTCCAGTTTTGACACCATTCTTCAATCGATGTTATGTGTGTCTGTAGTGTTTATGATGCATTAGTTGGGTTGTTGTTTACAGACTGTATACATGTGTCATCAGTGTATGTTGTTAGAACTGTGTTACTGTGGGTTGGGGTGTCAGCTGTATAAACCGTGTAAAGAATGGGACCTAAGATACTACCTTAAGGAACACCGGCGGACTGAGAAAAGAGAGATGAGTAGGCTAGGTTATGATTTACTTTAAAGGTTCTATCAGAGAGGTAGGAGCGGATTAAAAGAAATATGTAGGGAGAAAGATTTTAGAGCAAACCTGGATGCCAGACTCGGTTAAAACTTAATATTAAAATATTAAAAACTGTTGTTCATTTGTAAACAGAATTTTGTACTTAGATTAAGATTTCTTGATTATACAGTGCCTGTGTGGGCATTGAGTGTGTGGTGTAAAGGAGGTGTTGGTAAAGGAGGGGTCTGATTGAAGACAGGGAAGAAGTAAAGCAAAAAGAAGAAATATAATTCCAAGGGGTATTAGAGCGGTCAAGAAAGGAACGTTCGAATATTGTAGTTGTATGGAATGGGATTAAAATGTAAGAAATACGGGATATATTGAATATATGGAATATTTGAAAACAAATATTAAAAAGCAACTTGTAATCAGCTTTAATTATTTAATTAAATTCAATTATTCAAAAATATGAACCAATGTATAGGTTTTAAGTGCATACGTGTTAGAAGAACTTAATAGGATAACTTGAGGCTACTTACTGACCGTCGGGAAATTCGAAAAAAGTGACAATGTAAGTTAAACATTCTGTTTTCTAAATAACTGATATAATTTAAAATAAGTGGGATTATTGCTTTCCATCAAAATTTTGGATTCGAATCTTCGACGAAAATACAAGTTTTGAAGTTCCTGAGTCCTATAAACAAATCTTAGGAAACTATAGGATGTTATAGCAATGTTTTCCTTAAAATTGACTAATCTAGAGTACGATGAATGAGAATCCATTTTACCCTTTTTTTATGATTTTCTCAAAAACGGCTTCAACGATGTTGATTAAACTCGGTAAGTCAGTTAGTCTTTAATACTAGATAGGTCTTATCAATAATGAAATAGTCTAGCAGGGGTTAATTGACGAATTTATAAAAATATCTACTTCAAAACTACCCTTAATTTTGATTATTTGAAGTAAATAACCAATTATGCTTGTTAGCAATAATCAATAGTGGATGAATACAAAATACTTAAGATTTTTCTAATAATTAAAGGAGAAAAAAAGAAAAAAATAGAGACAGAAGTTCGAATCGGCAAAAGGCGAGGAAATTAATTATCTTCGGGCCGCATTCATATCCACACTTCCTTATTTATATATATTATTTGTTGAACCATTGTATTCTTGGCGGGAACAAAGTTATTATTCGTCATTTTAATCTCAAGAAACCCTAAAATACGAATTTTTGTGAAGTACAATTAATACAATAGATAATTGGTTATTTATATAAAATAATCAAAAACAAGGTTACTTTGGAGGTAGATACTTCATTTAACCCCTGCCGGTGACAGTATTACGACAGTGTTTAAAAAAAAAAACTGGCAAAACAAAATTAAAAATAAAATTCTACATCCAAGCATTATACAATGTACATATGTAATGTACAGCTGAAGATAAAATAATATGAATAAGACCTAAACTGAACTATTTAATTGGTTTAATAAATCAGAATGAAAAAAAAATATGAATATATATATTCTATTCTGATTAATTAGTAATCAACAACTAGTTTAATAGTTTAATATGTGGCGAAATTTAAAAATATAAATAATCAGGAATTTATTGACAGTTTATTTTTATTATTATTTTTTATATAGTCCTTCATTTCAATCTAAAGAAATGTTTATAGATTGTATTTCTAGTTAGTCATATTTTATCTGTTTATAGTATAGTTTTTATCTGAAAATTTCTTTTTTTTTTTAAACTTTTGTAATACAAATTTTTTTGTTTTTTTATGTTTTCCTTTCTTTCTTAATTATTTATTTTCGTTATCTTATTTACTAGATTAACTCCTCTTTTTGTCTCTAAACTATGAGAGATGACAACGAATAAAAAAGAAATATGCATATATAATGGATGGAATGCATTTTTTTTTATATTGTGGATTAATTTATTTTATTAAAATCCAGAGGTTATTGGATGGGGGTGAGGTAAGAAATTTTCCTAGCGTTAATATAATGAAAACTGACATAACAAAACGCCGCGATAAATAGTTATCGCTTTTACAAATAGGGAAAGGAAGGAAACCGGAAAATGACCGGGTTTTATCTAGATTGGAATACTTAGTCCATGCCTTCTGCACGGAGCCACCACTGCTGATGAACCCACTCCCGGACATTAGGAGGCAAACACACAGCCTAAGATAAATGACACTGATATAAACATAGATTATTTGCCTTTCTAAGGAAATTTACCTAGATAAAACAAATTGGTGGGTAATAGAAGCGGTTAGGTTAGGGCTGCACGCAATATAGATCAGTCATGGAGAGATGGTCTTAAGTCATAATGTCCACTACGGCCCCATTAGACACCATCTACCCACAGTCCGCATTACCATTACCTTATAAAATTTCAAAGAATTGTGTTTAGTAATCTTTTTTTGGCTCATTGTATATACATTCTTTTTGTATTTATTTATTGTCACCTATTACAGTTTAGAGACAAAAAGAGGAGTTAACCTAGTAGATAAGATAACAAAAACAAATAATTAAGATAGAAAGGAAAAAAAAAATAGAAAAAAAATTGTAAAAACGATAACTATTTATCGCTGTGTTTTATTGTGTAAGTTTTCATTATATTACCGCTAGGAAAATTTCTTTCCCCATCCAATAACCTCTAGATTTTAATAAAATAAATTAATCCACTATATAAAAAAAATGGTATCCCATCCATTACATATACATATTTCTTTTTTATTTATTGTCATCTCTTATAGTTTAGAGATAAAAAGAGGAGTTAACCTGTAAATAAGATATCAAAAATAAATAATTAAGAAAGAAAGGAAAAAATAAAAATAGAAAAAAAATGTTATTACAAAATTAAAAAAAAGAAATTATTAGATAAAAACTATGTTACTAACTATAAACTAAAAATTAACAAATATAATAAAATAGTACGATTTAAAATGTAAGTAACTATGAATATAATCTATAAACATTTCTTTAGGTTTAAATGAAAGACCATACAAAAATAAATAAAATGTCAATAAATTCCTGATAATTTATATTTTTTAACAGGAAAAAAACAACTTAAATTTTCTTAACTAATCAACTCAAATATAAATTAAAGAATTTTGGCAAATATTGAACTAATAAACTGATTATTAATTACTAATAAATCAAAATG
>NW_027111361.1:900225-904018 GCF_000696795.3 Halyomorpha halys | reverse complement strand
GAAGGTAATTATTCTCCTAAAAATGTGTAACTGTTAATAGTAAAAAAGTTTTTTATTCATTACATGACAATAATATTACTAAATATTAGCAATAATGACAAAATAGGAGATAATTATACGATATATATATATATATATATATATATATATATATATAATGTAGAAACTTTTTTTATTACTGTCGTCATTTCATTTTGCGGCTTTTTTTATATGCTTTTTCCAAATCTGGGCTTTAAATGTCTCAACAATATATAATAGGACACCTAACAAAATACTATCAAGCTAGACAAATTATAAACAAAGTAAAATGGAGATAAAAAAAGAAATAATAACTGGATATATAGAACAAGATGAGAAAAATATAAAAAGTAAAAAGATCGTGGTGTTTGAAACAATAATTAGAGAAAACAGCGTTAAACATAATAGAAAATTATGAAACAAAAAATTTTAAAACCATATAAAACGGAGTTTTACATATACAATTACGCATAATGTATATAATATTAGTTTAGTATAGTTTAGAAAAGAAGATATTTTCCATTTCGTAGTCTTGAGAGTCATTCATAATTTTTTGACAATTGTACTAACTAAATAATTCAAAAAATAGGCTAGGCAAGCGATGCAACAGGAATAATTATCATATATAATGAGCAATGTTGATTAAACAACTAATTATCCATCTCCGGCATAGGAAATTCGAGGAATAGCGAGGACTGGGTTGAAGCAGCGGTCGACCGCACATAATGTTTAGTGAAACTATACGAACTATCTAACGCTGACATAAGTGTTAACACAACTAATGCATTATGTTAGATTTTATATAATCTTCCTAAAATCCTAGCAGTGGAAATCCATTACAAACAATATACCTAATGTGGAAAACCAATTAACAATAATTGTCTGGGGGTATTTTTCATTTGACATTTTAACAAACTAACAATCCACGAAAGGTTTTAGAAATAGAATAAAAGCTAAATATATAAGTAATAATGTTGAACTGAATAAATGTTTTTTTAAATGTGTTTTTAATACTATTTTTAGCATTTATTTTATTTTAACTTTAATGTTATATTTGACCAATTTGGACACATGGAATTGAGCTCTGGGACTCCACAAAAGCATCAAATTCCTCCCGCATCCAATCGTTACAATCCAAAATCCTACGTAAAATCCTTGATACTCCTTATTGCGTTACAAATAAACTTATTTACAAAGATCTTAACATCCCATTCGTAGCAGATTTGGCCCAAAACAGATTTTCATTCCAAACTCCTTAACCATCCTAATCCAGAAGAAGGCCACGGGACCTTCTAATTTAAATTAATGTAAATTTGATTCAATAATTTTTAGTATCTTATTTATTTATTTTATTTTTATACCAGATCGGCATAAAACATAATATAAAACGTATGGTGTTTTAATAGGAAATATAATATTTTATTTTATTTTTGTACCAGATCGGCCTGGTAGGCCTTACATGGCTGATATAACTTATATTATGTATATTTTTTAACAGTTGATTATGAGGGGGTGTTCCGGTTAACCTACGGCAACCGAAAGGTTGAAGTGGAGGGGGCACCAAACATCAATCAAACATCATGGCATAATAGCCTACAAGATATAGTAGCGCCCCAAGTGGCCAGCAGCCAAATCTCACCTCCTCCAACGCTTGGTAGCAAGTGAAGCAAGCGAAAAAAGTGAGAGTGAAGCCATCTTGTCTTGAGAAGAGTTCATCATTTCTTTGTCTCTGACATCAGGAATCCCCCATGAGTGAGTAAAACTCTTGGAGTTGTTCCCTGCAGTAGAGAGGAGAGGGGCTTAAAGATGCAGAGGGAGGAAAGAACCATGGAGTAAGTCCACCTACCAATAATTAACATGCACCACCACTTGACCATCATCATCAACCACCTCAATTTTATATCTACAATTCCATAGCCCAGTATTCAAAATTTTACTAACCATTTAATCTTAATGTTTCCTTTCGGCCACCCACCACACCATTGTAACATAAACAATAGAATTATTTCTCATTTAACCATGTTCATTTTTCATTTATACAGTCCACTTTAACCAACCAGCAAACCAAAAATGAAGTGTGTTCCGGCAATTTAAGTTGAGGGCATACTTCATACAGGGGGTATTAGTCATACAAATGACACCCCTAACTATATAAAATGTTCTTATTAAAATAAAAAAATAAAATAAAATAAATAGATAAGAATAAAATAAAAGAGGAAAATAAAATTAATAACAAAAAATAATGATATAGGTACACTATAATAAAACAAACAATTGTCTTCTAATAGTAAAAAGAAACAAGTTAATTTGAAAAAGGGAAAAGAGAAAAAAAGAGAGAGAAAAAAAATAATAATAATAATGAATAAATAAAATGAATAATAATAATAAGTAAATAGAGGTAGTGTGACTATGAATTAATTTTATATTTATTAAAAATTTATAAAAGAATGTCCTGCAGCAGTCTGGGCTTCAGTCTTCGGTTCATTATCTTGAGATTTGTTTCAAAACAAAACATTCACAGTATTTAGTTAAATAATTTGGTTAGCATTGTGTGATTGGAAGTCAACTATTCCATGATTGTAATTTTCTTTTACATTGTATCGACTACCATCTAAATTTTATCATGATAATTATAAATACCAACATATATGATGGCCTTAATAAAGTTGACGTTATAACTTGAAGCCACCTTGTTCTGCAAGAGATTAGCCTTTCCAACCTCATCTGGGCTTTATGAATTTCCGCATCTCACAACATACAAATCTAAAGTTCCACGTTGCGCGACTAAACATTCGCGATCAAGACACCAACATATCAACATAGCTTTAGAAGTATGCATTGAGGCCCATTCTGCCACCTACCAGACAGAATATGCGTTATTTATTGGTCAATTGTAAAGTGAGTTTGAGAATATATAGAGGGTGTGTTTGGACCAAGGGCTAGTTGGTCAGTGTATAAGTCAGTTCTGGGTATTGCAACTTCCAAGCTTTGCAAGCTTATTGCTCAACTTTTCGAGGGATCCAACTTCTCCCGAGTAATTATGATCGAACTTTTTAAATATCTAACCCCTGGAAACTAAGTTACAGGACCAACTTGATTATTTATGTATTTAAGTTGCACGATTCGAAGCCCCTCCCCAATTCTCAAGCTCTTACTCTCCGCTACTTTGCTCACTTATCCCTAGTGGTCAAGACTTAAGTAACTAACTGAAATTGGTGCTTTATGGAGTTAGTTAACTGCGCTTGATCAATAGCCCGAACTGATGACGATATTTTTGAGGTTAAAAATATTTGTAATAAACCTAAGATTTATGCAAATTAGCTATTTTAAAGAAAGATGGAGAATGAAATGTAGATAGATGAGTCAGACTAGCTGGCTCTGCTTCAAATGTCCCTAATTTATTAAATTGTACGGATATTAAGAAAATAATTAAAAAGAATAATTATAATATTCATTGACTAAAAATGTTTACACAGACCAGGCCAACTCTTCTCCATCGAATAACTTGAAATGCATATAGTTAAAGACCCAATTTCTCCACAAAAGCCAATTTCGCTACAAGTCACACCGTGAGTAAAATCACCAAATTAGGTGGGAAAAGGCACATCAAAATTTGAAATTTAATGGTGTAGGATCTTTTTATTATTTATTGGGTTACGAATGCAAAGTTTGAAAACATTAAAATTGTTGTTTATACCAGGACAGACATGAAAAAAAAAAATCGACGCTTTGATATAAAAGAATAGGTATAAAACAAAATGTATACAACAATATA
>NW_027111361.1:895222-899973 GCF_000696795.3 Halyomorpha halys | reverse complement strand
TTTTGTATCTTATCGAATCCATTATTATAATTATACTTATTATGGTTTATAATTTTATTTTTATTTAGAAAATTTTGTATTTTACTCTAAGGCTCCATTGCCTAATTTTGACACTTGTTATATTATTCTGAAGGGATCAGTACTATAATAAATAAAGAATATTATTATTATTACACCAGTAAGATATGTTTAAAGGGATCATAGGATTACAAAAAAAAAAAAACATTTTAGCTTATATAATTTTAACAGTAATGTAGTTTTTAAAAAGAAATGTGAGGTATAATATTAATTAATATACTTGAGACGTGAAAGCTACGAAAAAATGACCTAGTGAGTACTGAGATTGAGAGTTTAAAACTATTTTTGTTTTTTTAAATTATTACAAATACTTCCATGAGTTGTTTAGATGGAACTATGTTTTAGTAATATTATTGGGGTGAAAAGTATTATATTTTAAAATGGCTAATGAATTCGGGCCGAAACTTTATAAATATGTTAAAAATATATATTATGTAAAACTGATTGTTTAGTGCGATATAGTTTTATAATAAAAAATTGTCGGTGTAATATAGTCCAAAGGATTATTTTAAATCATTTTAATTGATATTTATTATAAAAAAATAATTAGATACATACAACTACATTCTTCTGATTTTAATCTTTAATATATAAAAAATACGAAAAAATTATTTTATTTTTTAATAAAAAAAGATTAACGCTTAACATTTTTTTTTAAATTGCAGATCTCGTTTATTATTTTTTTTAGTACCCTGAATTTTTATAATATGTAATAAGTTCAAATAATAAAATATTTTTCAATTTCAAGGATACGCTATTGCTGTTGTTAATAGAGACCTACAAAGTTTAAAAAGGCGGGTTTTCTTCATTAACATATCTTATGTACTTGGTTTTTATGACATTGCATTTTCCCTATCTTGTGATATTTTTTTGCAAAATAAAGTTTAAGAGACCGCCGTATCCAAAAAACAGTTTTCTTTATGGACGTAGGTTGTTTTCTTCCGAAGAAGTTTGAAAAATCCATTATTTTTAGTAATCAATCGTGGCTACATCCACCTCAGCTGTTCCTAATTTTATTTTTATGTACACATCATTTGATAGGTAAATATTAATTATGTACTTAAATTTTTGTTTTTATAGAAAAAGTAAAATTTTGTTGATTGAACATTAAATTTTGTAGCTGTAGTGGTAGCTAAAAATTCCAACATAAAACACATTCAATATTTTAAGTCTAAAGTCCTTTGAACAATAGCAAATGCTCCATATTATCTAACCTATAATACCCTACATCATGATCTTATTAAATCCAAATTCACCACGCTCCATGAGAAACTCACTCATCGTGCTAATCCTCTAGTATAATTCCTATATAGCTTCACCCATCCTTACAATCCTCCACGAAGGTTTAATCGGCAGTGGCCCAGTGACCTACAGTAAATAATTACATTGCAAAATCTGGCAATGGCCCGATTCTCCACTAGAATCTTGTGAGCGCCTACCTACGGTTGAGAGAGAAGCGCCGAGATCTTCTGGAGTCCCTGCTTTCCCTCAATAAGTGGATGGCCAAGCTCAGCTCTCCAGGCTAAATGTAAATATTGCAAATAGGAATGAATGTGTTTAAGATGTAAGTTTCCTGCGGCTAGCGCAGTTTAACTAGATTCATAGTTGGTATAAGTTTTTTATACCAGTGACGCAGTTGAGAGAGAAGCGCAGGGATCCTCTGGAGTCCTATTTTTTCCTCCAGAAACGGAGAGAAGATCTCGGTTTGGAGTGCCCCAGGTAGAATGTAAATACTGTAGATAGGAATGATTGTGTTTAATTTTTTTTTATTTTATGTTAATTTAGTTTTATTTATCGTTTATTTTTCTTCTCTTCTACTTCTTATTTTGTTATTATTTAATTTATATATTTGTAAATATGGTGTATTATTGAGCTCTATGATTCATATTACCATTGTCAATAAAAATAAGACAGAATGTAATATTACTCGATCAAAAAAATACTTTAATTTTTTTTCACGGAGACCACGCAAATATTATTCCTTTTGGCTTCTCTCTTGTTTTTGTTTTTCCTTTCCTTCCATTTTTCCATCTCTGCGTGCCTTTGTTTTATTTCTTCTGTCCATGCGATCCTCTCTTTCGTATTTCTCTTTCCCACTAGAACCTTGAGTTCCTTCAGTCCTTTCATTTATCTTCCTCCGTCCAGACAGTCCTGGTCCGTTATTCCTAGTCTTTCCGTTTCTTCCTTCATCTGCGTGATGTATTTTGTATCCTCAGATTTTTTGGAATATTTCCTTGTTAAGTCTTTCTCGGGCCATTTTTACCGTATGTCCGTGGAATTTCAGTCTCCTGATCCTTATTTCTGATTCTAGGTCCTTTGTGTCGTAGTTGATTTCTTTGTTAGATTCTTTGGTTCATTTTATTATTAATTTATTCTTCTTATTGTTTTTTTATCATTTAATTTATATATATCAATAAATATGGAATGAATATGTTCTATTAGCTCTATTACTAATGCCTGAATATATATGACAGGATTTAAAAATTTATTGAACATATAATTTGGCAAAACCTATTCTTTTTTAAGGATTAAGCGTTTATGCTTCTAATAAAAAAAATATAATATATAATTAAAACAATAAAAATTCAGTAAAGGTAATAAAACATTTAAAGTTTCATAAAACATCCCTTATTAAAGCTTCGTGACTCCTTAGGCTGTCGATTATAATCAGATAATAGCGGATGGCGGAGGTCGATATTACCTCAACTGATAATATCGTATCTCTATTTGCTCCAGGTTTGTTCCTTTCTCCAACGATATATATCCCTGTAATGTCCCATTCCTTTCAAACCAGTCGATTTTTCCATCTTACTCAAGGTGAAATAGTTTGTAAAACGTTAGAAAAATACGTAACATTGCAAGAAATGTACTTTTTTAGGTAAAAACGATGTGATTTAATTAAAATTAACCTAGAGTCATTAAAAAAAAATTAATTGACTTGTGTTGTGCACTGGAAGAAGTTGTAATTGCTTCAAATGTTAGAGGTTTCAAAAAATGAATGAATTAAAAAAAAAGTTTGAAAAAATTACACTAAAATTGGTGAGAGATTTATCAGCGAGAAAAAATTGATTTTTAGTTTTTGGAGATGAGATTATATTATTTTTATTATTATTTATTTTATTTTTTCATACATATAGTTTGATTATGTTCATTTTCTTTATTCTTCTATTTGTATATATTTTAAGGGAGATTTTATTTATTTTTATATACTTTTTTTTTTTCATTTATTTATTTATTTTTCATTCTTATTCTATTTTATTTTGGTACGAATGTGATCATTCATCACTATTACCTATTGCCCACAACTGTGTGGCAGATTGTAATATCTATCAATAAATAAAGTCGTTTTATTAAAAAAAAAAAAAAGTTATACTACGTTTTGGGACTAATGTCCCATTTTCATGCACCTTAATAATCCTACAAATAAGAATTCATTTTAACAACAATTCTCATCTATGTGTATTTGTAATTCATATAATTATATTTATCTCATACTTATCATCCTTTTTAATTTCACTGTGGAAATCATGTCATCTATAAAGAAAATCCATAAAAATCGAATCCAGACCTTCCTTTAAGAGTAAAGCTCAATGTTCACTAAATATTCCGTTGGTTCAATGCTCTCCTCTGTTAATCTAAAAAATAAAAAGAAAGAGGTTATCTAACATCTGAAAGTTGTAGTTCTAAGAATGGTTAACATTAATGTTTAATGACTCTCCAATTAACTTTTAAAATTTCTTAAAGCCTTTATAGAAATTGCAGCAGGCCCCCCAAGATAAGTGACAGGATAATTTAGGATATGTAATTAGCCAGGTAAGGGTCAGTTTCAGGTTGAGGAGAAGCTGATGACACATAGTACTTAATGAAAGTCAATTAGTAAGTAGATGTGTTAGGAAGTAAGGGACACTGTGTACATAGACCTCCTCGTTGCCTCCTATTACCTCAGCCTAGAGCTACACATTTCACCCTCTACTTTAGATAAAGGAAAATCAATAGTATCATCATACACTCACATTGGCAGCAATTGTCGTAAATGCCCCATACGAAAATCTACCAGTGATATAGTGTATATATAGTGACGCACCTATAGTATGTAAATGTACATATTACTCTTCATTTGGGTAGGAAATATATAATTTATAAATAATGTATATATATATATTTTTTTTTCATACTTAAAATATCGAGTTTTAATTGTTTCAACTTTTCTAACAACCCGTTTATACAATTTTTTAAAATTTATTTATTGACATTTACAACTGTGAATAAAATACATCAAGTAAATTTGAAATAAGACCATAATGGCATGAAACATGTAGAGAAACTACAATTTAGTAGCACTCTAAAAATATTTTTACTATAGAAGGTCTTGAGGCCATCTTCTTTTCAGGCGCCTCGGTGGATTGTCTGGAATGAAAGCGGAAGCAAGGCTAGAAACTAGTTGGTTTGAGTGGTTAGGGAGTTTATAATGGAAGGATTGATATCTGGTTCGGGCTAGATCGGTTACATATGAAACATAGGGTCTTTATGAATGATTTTATTTATGACGAAGTAAGGAGCATTGAGGATTTTGGTTTCTAAGGATTGGATACGAGAGGAATTCGAAGGTTTAGTGGAGCCCCAAAGCTCTTACAATAATTTTATTATTGTCATATAGATCAGTCTTAGTCAGT
>NW_027111361.1:893116-894346 GCF_000696795.3 Halyomorpha halys | reverse complement strand
TGTGTCAATGTTACGGTCTAAAGTGAGCGCTTTCATCAGTACTATGCAAAAAAACAAATAAACATGGAGATTACAGGAAATGTGTAATGAATTTAATTACCCTGGTGATGAATTCATTAACATTAATTATAAAGGTATTAGAAATTAGTATATATTAACAAAGCTGCAATTTCTTTTTACATTCATCTTTCGGACGGGTACATACATGTAAAAAAAAAAGTTGGTTATATGTTTCACGCACTCTGTTTGATACGCCCTATCTTTTAACTGCTGTTTTATTGAAGACTAAATACAAAATCTGCCACAAATAATAACAGTCAGTATTAATGTTGATCATAAAGATTATTCATTCATAGCATGTATACAGAAAAAAAGAAGAACAAAAAGAAATGTAAACGATAATAAAATAAAAAAAATTACAAACATGGTTTGTATAATTAAAAATATAGTATATTGTTAATATTAAATAACAAAGTAATTTACGTAAAATAATGGAAAATAAATATATATACATTTGCACCTATTATATGTGGTAAGTGTGAAATAGAATCCAAAACAAACAAAATAATTCTGAAAAAAAATAAATGACTTACCGTAGATGTGCTATACTTTTCAGGGATACATTGTTCCACTTAATGTAGCACATTAGTGGCAATGCATAAAGAAAAATTGCTAAATAGGAAAGACGAAGATCTAACCTTCCGATTAGTTTTATTTTATTACTTTTATTTCAAGACATAATGCATATGACGTTTGAAAAAAGAAATATTACTCTGTGGGTTCGGGACCCATCCGGAATCCACCCAGCTTCATAAAGTGTGTATCCTAAATTGGATAAAAATTTGGCGGTACAGCGTGATCTGAACCAATCACCTCCTTGCACAACCGTTGTTCTAATAACAGTACTTTCTTACAAAGCACTACTGACCCTTCATGTGTTGTGCTGGTACAGATTAAATTTTTTTAAATGTTTTTAGTAGTCCTTTTCTTCGACGATGCCTTAAATTGCATCAGATATTGATTTCTAAATGTTTATAATCAGTTTTACAAAGTGATAAAAAGTATCCTTACGTACCTATAAACATTCCATTAAAAAATTAAGAATAAATCTGATATATAGATATCAATATCTTGTAAACTAACAACATTTTCTTCCATATATATTCTCGAAGAAAGCTCAGGTGCAAATTTCAGAATTTCTTTCAGTGGATTCAGTATGCAAAATATATA
>NW_027111361.1:882285-888456 GCF_000696795.3 Halyomorpha halys | reverse complement strand
TCATTAATGGTAGAGGTTATCAATAGATATTATTATTATTATCAATCGTTCCTACAGTAGATGATTATTTAATTTTGGAAAAGTGCCAAAAACAGTAAAACAATATTTTTCCTTCTTTATTTACCAAATGGAACAGAATTGGATATTGACTGATCGAAGATTTTCCTACTGTTGACAATTGATAAACGCCTCGGACACAAAACAGGACCCAATATAAATGTAAATTACCCGCCAATCTACTTCCTAAGTATTTTCGATTTTTCTCCTTCATCATTCGCTAAGCCTGGTATTGTTACGGATGGTCTGTTCAAAAGTGTATATAAAAAAAAAAAAAAAAAAAAAAAAAAAACTATTATTACTAAAATTTTTTTTACTAATATATTTTGGCATGAAAAATATTTCTTATGTCTATCATTTCATAAGAAGTATTGTTCAGAGAATCAAAAAACTATAAAAAAAAAAAAAAATCGATATTAATTATTATATTACAACACATCTGTGCCCCGCGTTTTCACGGTTAATTGTTGATCATTGACTTGACATCCGAAATTTATTTGAACACAAAAACTGATTTGACAACGTCTTCTGTTCTTAAAGCTTAGTTTACTTGCAGTACTCAGTGAAAACGTTTTTTTCAGACCATCATCCCTGTGGTAAAAGTATATAATTGTCTTTTACATATTTATCAGTATATATTATATATATAATATATATTAGTGGAGAGAAGAGCAGTCACCAATACGGTTTTACTCCGAAAAAAGTACTGAACACAATAATTTATTTATTCAAATTTTTTTATATAAAAAATGTGATAAATATATTGCAGTAAACAGTAATTTCGCAAACATAACATCATTAAAATTAATGATCTATTACTGGAAGAGTTTCTGCAATTAAATTGAATTTGGTGAATGACACAAATCTTCCTTGTTTAATTGTAATAATTTATTTCATATAATCAACAACAACGTTTTAGGAATATCCCTCATCTCCAGGTTGCTATAAAATCAAATTCAACAAAACTTATAACATGCGCTTACAACATTACTAATATATCATATATACATCAAAACTATTTACCTGATAAAAATATTTTATATATAACGTATAATTATCTCCTATTTTGTCATTATTACTAATATTTAATAATATTATTGTCATTTAATGAATAAAAAGCGTTTTTATTATTAACAGTTATACATTTTTAGGAGAATAACCTTCCTGAAGTTTATCTTTAATTATGATAACAACCATATAGACTATAAACAATTATCTCCTACCGCTATTACCACAAAGATGAACAATTAAACTAAAATTAACAATTTTTCAAAAACCTGTTTTATATTTAAAACTATTTTTTTAAAATATAAACAATTTTTTTATACCATAACAAATAAAAATGACTAGATTATATAAAACCACATAAAAACTAAAAAAATAATTTATTTATAATATCCATATAATGTGTGCCTAAAGTTTTTGTATCTGTTTTATAATTGATTACTTAGTCAATGTTTTTTGTAATATGTACTGATTCTATTATTTTTCTATTCCTACTATTCTTAACTATATCTAATATTTCTGGATTATTGAAATCAAATTGATGTTTATATTTAATACTATGTTGTGCCAATGCTATAATTTTGATGTTTTTTATATTTTTACAATTAATCTTATGTTTATCAATTCTTGTTTTTATTTTTTTAGTTGTTTCCCCAATGTATAAACCTTCACAATTCTGGCAATTAACTTTATAAAGAACATTTAATTTATCTTTAAATTCAATTTTGTCTTTCATATTATCCAGATAACTTCCCGATTTATTATTATTATATAATCCAAACTTCAAATTATGATGTTCATATTCTATAAATTTCATTTTAATTTTATCTGTTAATCCTGGAATATAGTTTAATTTAAATTAATGGTAATTATTAATCCTAACTATCTTTGTTTGTTTTATCATTTTGTATATTTTTATTTTTATAAAAATCCGTGATTATGCTTTGATTAGGTTTTTTTAATTCATTAAATTACAATAATATTATTAAATATTAGCAATAATGACAAAATAGCAGATAATTATACGTTATATATAAAATATTTTTATCAGGTAAATAGTTTATAAATTGTTTTGATGTATATATGATATATTAGTAATGTAACCTGAAGATAGGGGTATTCCCGAAACGTTATTGTTGATTATATGAAATAAATTATTACAATTAAACAAGGAAGATTTGTGTCATTCACCAAAGTCGATTTAAACATAATTAAATTTAATGTAAGTATATTTAAGTAATAGTATTTTTTAAAGTTATTACCAACTAAAAAATAAAATAACCTGATAAATGAAGTTAATATTTTTTTTTTTAGTATTAATATATGAAGTATTAATTGTTCGAGAAATAAAAATGATATTTTATTTTTATCAACCAGTTGTAACCACCAAATCTTCCACATACATGCAATCACCATAGTGCAAGTGCAGGATGGGAAACTCAAAGCTATTCTTACAAACTAGTTTGTACTTTATTTATTTATTAATTTTCTACTTTCTTTTTTTATCCTTTCTGACTTAAAAGACAGGCCATCTTAAGAGTACTACCATTATTCTAACAATGGTGGGGGTGGGGGAGGGTCAAGTTTTCATTCCATGGGACCGCCAAAGAAATAAAAGTCGACCCCTAGGCCTTCCAACCGGCGCCGCTGCTGCCGCCAGGTAGTCCAAGTTGGCGTACTAACTCCCTTGGCTACAAACGGTCCCCTGTTTTACTATCGCATGTTTCGATTATTCTTATTTGTAAATAATTAAGATCATTGACCGGGCTTGCATAGACTTTTTGTTTTTATGAAAATAAAAATGATACACATACATCCCGGGACGTTCGGCCACTGGCGGTGAGGAAGAAATATACCGAGCCATTCTCAATGCTGAAGATAATCACTTTGAGCAACAGTTAACATACAAGTTGATGTTTACATTTACTTAATAAAGTAGTGGGAAAACATGTTAATTTATTTATTATAACTTAAATTATTTTTTATAAAGACGTGAATATCTGTATGTGTGTGTCAAAGGGCATTGGGGATTTATTCTTGTTTTGAGGTCCTTAATCCATTTTTTCACCGAGGCTACTTAACTCTCTCAAACACACTTCATATTGATTATACATTATTATAATTATAGTCTAATTGAATAATTGTATCATTAAACTATAATATATATTAAACCAGCTGATAGCTAGTTAAAATTGAATAATCGGTCTTCCTGGTTATCTTATGGATGAAAGCAATGGAATTACATTTATGCGGAACGATAACTAATAATAAAAAACAATACAATACAAAAAAAAACAAAAGTCATCGTTTTCAATTCTGAGCAGGAACCATTATTTGTTTTTCTATGGCCATTTATAATTTGTTACGAACCATTCTATAAGATTGGGAATGGTTGGCCACCGGACGGAGGCCCGATAAAAGCATTACGGTTGACGGGTTTAGTTCATTGTCGTGCAATAAATTTTGCTATTGTGAGCCCGCTTGTTATCAAGGAGCAAGTTTCCGATTTGTGTGAGCAGTAAAGTGCTCAAATTCTAAACGAAAATTTAGTCTCTGCCAATTAATCGTGGCTCCTGGAACAAAAGCGAGCTGGCATTTTAAGAGTGTAGTAAATTTTTAGGTCTTGTAAATCAAATAATTTAGGCAATTGTTGTTATTAATTACGTTTTATTGCTAAATAAAATATCATATATATAGTTATAATATATATTTCCAATTAATTATCCATTAATATAATCGCAGGAAGATAAAGGTATCAAAATAATAAAATAAAACTATTTATTGTAAACCAACGTTTTGTTCCACTATGCAGGGCTTCATCAGGACTAAATGAAAAAACACATACAAACATTTTAGAATTAACCAAACATTGAAATAAAAAAAACATTTCAAAACAATTGTTATGTTTATAATGTATATAAAAAAGAATTAATAATAACAATATAAGGAAGTATACATGTAGGTATACAGGAAATAAGTTACTATAAAATATAACCAGTTCTAAATATAGATATATACAAATAAATTTCAGGAGACTACTCATTAAAATTAGTTATAAATATGGTAAAGAGGTCAGGTGTAAAATGAAGAACAGATAGGTGAAGTATAGTAATATGTAAAAGGGAGATAATAAGAAAATTGATACCAATAAACAATAATCGTAGAGGTAATAACTTGTCAGATGGAACTTTGAGAACGGCGGAGAAGGGGGAAGTCAGGTATAGAAAAACGGGTCTCTACTTTACTTTCATTGACCGCCACCTGGACTATCTTCCTGCATTCTTCTTCATACGTCAACTATCTTCTTCCAATATTAATATAATTATTATCTGACAACATATCTACGAAAGCCATCTCTTTGTTATTAATAGATGTCAATCCAGAAGTTTCAATTTTACCATGATTACAAGGTAATTTCAAAGTTAAGAATTCCTGTCTTTTAGGAATACGATAATCAGTTAATATTTAAATCGTTTTAATGGTTGTACATTTATTTATTTTTATACTTCCGCTACTTTGATACGTTTCTGTTAGTTTTTATATGGGGATGCCAAAGTCTTTCCCCGCCATGTCGTTGAGAAAGCATGGAAACTCATCATCTTCTCCTTCCAGCCAAATGCTTTCACTGGGGGTAAACTTCGGATTATACTGGGTTTATCAGGATCGGCGGATCGCATACTAGTTTTATTTTAAACTAAAGAGTTAAAGATATAGACATATAGACCATGATTTGTGTGTTGAACGCTGGGGTGGTGGACACAAATAAAATGTTTTTACTGTTTCATTAGTTACGGTTAAATAACATAAAACATTCCTACTGTAGTGAGAAGAAAGAACACGAACACATAACAAAGGCTTGGTGGCAACTATCAACTGCCAACTAGATTACTTATCGTTTTAAACGACATGTGATCAAAAATCGATATATTCACAGTTTGCCACAGAGCAACATATATACAATAAAAAATGAATTTTTACTTCACACTTTAAGATTGAGTAGGAGAAAATTCTTAAACAAATCTCTATACTAAAGGATAAAACCTCAATAGAATAGGAGAAAATTTATATTTCGTAGATCATGGAGCAAGTCAAGTTGTTCGCTGAAAAGGAAGTTATCACTAAAAAAAACTATTCAGGGTAATTAAGTCCTATGGCATTATTATAAAGTAGCTAAAATTCACTTTAAAAATATGGTTTGGTTGGTTGAATGAATAAAGTATGATGAAATACACAAAATTTTCTTTTTGAATATGCTGAATTTGTCTTTGTTACAACCATTTAATGAAGTCTTTGATTTTAGCATATGAATAATTAAAAAAGCAGTATTATTAATACGCTTGAAAGCCCTCTTTACATGGTTTTAACAAACACGGATTAGGCTTGTTCAAAAAAGAAATTTTGTGCAGTTTATCATAGTGCAATTTTGAATTATCTTACAGAACTGTTTTTCCAAAAATGATACTTGTTTCAAAAAATGCTGATTTTTTTTTTGGCTGTTGACGATGTTTATAAAAAAACAAATAGCCCAGCAAAGTGGGAAGAAACGTTAGTTTCTGATGTTCTGCAATTTTGTTTACATTTTTTCGACCGCCACCCATCTTCCTGTAATTAATTACACAAGTTCATCTAATAATATTCAAACAAAATAACAGTGAGTAACAGACACGTTTTTAAAGTTTTATAATAACGCTAATCAATTTTTACCTTTTATAACTCGAATTTGTTGTATTTCTGATAAGGGGTACGCCTGTCATTGATCAATAAGCTGACTTTACTGTTTCGACAGCTGCAAGATATGCGATAAGTGTGTGAATCGATTTTTAGCATTTTCGATCCTTGAACCGTCCTAAGATAATTAGAAAACTTCCTGTGTTCAAGCAAAAGTACATTTTAGAAAAAAAAAATAATATTTTTACTTATACTTATTTCTTCTAATAATTTACTTCTACTTATACACTTCTAATAAGAATGAATAATTATTACTATGGCGAAGAATACATTAAATACACAGGCAAATATACAGACAAACAAATTATTACTGCTCATATATATAAGTCTTACTGCTGATACAAATATAAATGTTTTGTAATATAAGACTATTAAGTAATA
>NW_027111361.1:865746-882235 GCF_000696795.3 Halyomorpha halys | reverse complement strand
TTTAATTCTAATTATTATTCAATTTTATGAGAGAGAAATATGGAAAAATTTAATTGATAAATAATACAAAATATCACACTCTAGGGTAATTGGTATTCGGGTTGTAATTATCCACTCATAACATATATACATATCAAAGAAAAAACTAATTAAAAAATAAAATAAATAACAATATTTATAAAATATGTAAAATAATACATGAAGTTTTATCCCAGATATTATTCTTTCTTTTTAAAAAGAGAAAAAAACGTTTAATTGATAAGTAGTAGAATCTAGTAAACCAAAGGAAAATCGATATTAGGGCTGTGAATTATTCATTCATATCAAAGAAAAAAATAAAAATAAAATGAATAATAATAATTATAAAATAATAAATGTATCCATCAAACTTTAACCATGGTATATATCCAAACTTTTAGGTATACATATATATATATTTTTTACAAAAGTTATCTTAGTGAAAAGAGACATTGAGTAAAATTTCACATTATTTAAACTCAAGGCAACTATAATTATAACAACAATTTTGTTTGTGAATTTTGGATTTCCTTCATTTGCCAGTGAGCTTTCGTCCTTTTCTGGGTCGTGTAGAGCGGTCACAAATAAATTCGAAGGACTCTAATATTTGTTCATCTTCTATCGCTTGTAACACTTGGTACTCACTGTACAGTGAGATGAGTTCCTAACTTGAATTTCTCACACACAGTGAATACTGACCAGCGATTTCATCGTTAGGATGCAGCATGAAAAACAATATGTTGTACTTCCATTGCCCCTTTACAATCAGGAATATTTTTTTTAAATAACTCGGGATATTCTGTCAATATCATACTGATTAATTGGGCTAGCATCACGTTCCGATTATTTCTTTGAAGTACAGTGATAAAGACTTCTAAATCATTGACCTGTCCATTTGTCACAACGTTGTCAGCAGTTCTTTTCAAGCCATCCCATTAATCCATTTTTACTTATATAACATTGTAATTTTTTTTTTAATTTAGATATGTTTGATATATTTGATAAAATACACAGACAATTATTTTAGAGCGCTTTTCTCTCTTCGTGTTGGAAGACAGTGATTTTACTGATTGGAGACGATAAACTGATCTTGCTAGAATTAATGCTAGAGATTTTTATAAAAATATTTAAATACCCATGGCTAGTCATGATATTCGATAGTAACCCTCAAATATGTGAAATATAAAATATATTAATTTTATTTATTTATTATTTATATAATTAATTTATTTTGTATTATTCAGCAAATTAATCTCACTGAGAATGACGCAAACATTGAAAGTAGGGTTTTCAAGTGTGTAAAATTATATTCAAGTATATAAGATATACTTGGCCAAGTATATTAAAATTGCAATTTTAAGTAACACTTAGGTAGATCTTATAAAAATGTTTTTCTATTTTTATGTTTCACCATTTTTACAGTAATAGACTGTTCGAAAAATTAAAATTAGAAAGAATGTCGTGAATATCGAATGTTTTTCAAGTAAAAACATTTTTTTTCGATTTTCATTTTGGATATACAAGAAGTTAAAATCTGAATGACAAGAGTTTCGGCAATTTTTAGAATACCTGCAATATATACCGCCTGATGTAAACATTGTTAGGCTCATTTAGCTACATTTGGCAGACCGGGATGGGATACCCCATGAGAACCCATTAACAAAGAAATTTATAGTATCAAGCAAGAAGCCACCCAAAGCTTCGCTTGGTGGATGGAGTTGGAGAAGATTCGGGGACTCCAGCCTTGTAGGACAGCAGCACTGCAATGATTAAACTGGCGGAAGCTTCTCGAAAATACCAGAGCCCAGTAACCGGTTGTTGCTTAAAAAAAAAAAGTAAAAGTAAGTCTATATCAAGCAGTCTTTGATCATCAAGTCGTTTTTTCTTAGATGAGGTTAAGTTACAGGAAATTGTGGCTAATAGTTTGAGGAGTTAACCCTTTTAGTACCGAACGAAAATACATCGTTATGGAATTAGTGAAAAGTGCTAACGAAATATCGTTGTGTATGGGATGACTTCTTACTATCTGATATGAATAACATGGCTTCTTAATAAACGGCTTATGAGGTGTATCGTATCGTACGGAAATACGATACATCATCGCTAGGGCTTTTTACAAAAACTATGAACAACGATATATCGTAATTCAACTCTAAAAGGTACTTTTTAGTGTCACAGCCCGTTTTTCAATTTCAGGTGTTTTTTTAAATATTGCTCGATTAAACAATCTTAAAGTCTTATCTTACCGTTTTAAGCAAAAATTTCAAAAGTGATAAAGGACCGACGTTTCAAGGGGGTCACAGTGGGGCGGGTCCGGCCGGCAAGGATTGCCTTTGTGTTATGATCTCCTCTTGTGAGGTTATGACATTTCGAACATCGACCAACCTACTCGCTGTCTATTTGAAAAGTCAGGTATGAAAGGCAATTATGGAGGGCGTTTAATTATCTTTTTTTAATATATGGATTAAAAACACGTCATCTTCGGTATTTACCAGCAGCTTTCCTCACAGAAGAACCATTTCTGTATTTCACCTCAATCAATTATTAGCATGTGCTGAGGTTGTGGTTCATGATGCGAGAGGAGTGTAGGTGACCCTAATCCTGCGCCACAGGTTTTAGTGGCTGTCACCCCCTGATTTTTCATTATCTTAGACAGATAACGGGGCCGAGTCAACATGATAAAGTTGGCCCTCGTGTTTACCGGCGACATATGGCTCCACTTGCTATCGATCTACTCCTCGGCATATGTTCTCTTGTCTCTGGAGGTGATCTACTTACGTGGAAACCGCTCTAATGGGATGAAGTTCCTTTCGTTATTCACACATCCTTTTCATCGGGACATTCCAGATCACGAATCGACATCTTAAAGGAACGCGAAAGGCAAAAAAAGATGACAACAAAATACGTATATATATTTTGAAAGTAGAACTATATTGGAGTGATATATAATATGTTTAATTTATATGCGTAGAAATAACAAATACCAGTGATGCGGCGAGAGGGATGCGCTGGGATCTTTCGAGCTCTGGTCTACCCCTCACACGTGGGGGATAGAGTGGGCTCAGGGATCCTCAGGTCGATTGTGTAAATATTCTATATTAGACTGTAAATGTGACTAGATACTATATTATTTTATCATTATGTTATTTTATTTATTTATTTTTCATACAGATAGTTTGATTTTGTTCATTTTGTTTATTCTTCTGTTTGTATATATTTTAAGAGTTTTTTTTTTTTTTTTATTCATTTATTTAATTTATTTTATTTTATTTTAGTATGTATGAGATTATTCATCACTATTACCTATTACCCACTACTGTGTGGCAGATTGTAATATCTATCAATAAATAACAAAAAAACAATAAATAAAAAAAAATAGAAATAACAAATATATAAGTACCTCTGTGCTAATTTAAATTTTTTTTAGTTTATTGAAAATTTAAAAGTACAATAGGTCAACACATTAGAAAATTTTTATGTTTTTATTTATTGATATTTACAACTGTACATAAAATACAACAAGTAAATTTGAAGTAAGATCATGATGGTATGGTACAGGAATTTAGAGAAACTACCCATTGGTAGCACTCTAAAAACATTTTTACGATATTAGGTCGAGGCTATCTTTTTTTCAGGCGCCTCGGACATTAGAAAATTATAACCAAAATGCAATAGATTTAGAATTATTATCTAAAATGTTATACCTATCGCCTATGCGTAAAAAATTAAATAATGTATACTAAATGGACTTTAGAAAAAAAAAATTTTTCAGTTTACTTTTTTTGGAGGTTTTTATTTTTGGCAAAGAAACATTTTCTCAGAAAGTAACACTCCTAATTTGTTGGAATTTTCACTCCTGTATAATCACTAACGCACGTGTTAAATTTTGTAAATTAAAAAATAATATTGACAAAAAATCTTCTATTTATTAGTTTTATTTGCAACTACAGACTTACAGAGAATCTAACCATTGGTAGAATTCATCCCTGCCATCTCCTTTTCAGAATCCTAAGAGGATTATGAGCAAAGAAGAAGGAAGCTTCGAAACATGCGGGATTGGGATGGTTAGGAAGTTCATCACGGAAGGATTCCTGTCTGATTTTGGGCATTTCGGCAACATAAGGAAGGTTGAGGTTGATTTTACTTGTGAAAAAGGAAAGGGAATTGGGATTTTTAATTGTAAGAAAGAAGATTTTGGATTGTAAGTATTGGATGGAAGATGAATTGGATGGTTTTTAGAGTATCGGTAGGTCCAAATCGTGCTTTTTATATTCATTAAAATGAAGCTTGTATAATTAACTAATTATTAGGTAAGAGTATTCAATAGTAGGAATTTACGAGCAGTTTATTGTCTTTTCAGTTTTGTATAAGGATTCTGAGTTAATAGTTCGTCCTATGTGTCATATGTTAATAGTGTGTCATATGTGTGAGTATTATTAAAATATACTGTAGAGGCAAGAAGCCATAGATTTACAAGGAAGGTCGAAGGTGATTTGATGGGACATGACACCTTTCTTCAAGGATTGTGATATTGAATAAGAGATTTCGGGATACAACTCCTGGATTATTTGTTTACAATGTAAATTTAAATGAATGTCATCCCCTATACTGTAGAATTTTTTATTATATGACGTTTAAAATGACTCAGAAAAATTGCGTCCCATACTCCATTTATAGAGTTGATAAAATCGAAATTTTAAATTTTCATAATTAAAATAAAGATCCATCCGATTTATTCCGAAAGGTGAAACTTTCTCGTTTTTATCGCTCATCTAAGAAAATAAACATTGTAGGGTTTGAATCCCTTAAGTTCACCGGAAGTGCGGTTTGGTGGAAAACTTAAAGGATGTTAAGGTCTCTGATCACGGGCCGGTGGAAGTAAACTCATTTTCCACCCAAGTAGCCGTAACATAATTATTTTACGGGGCAATTCAAAACCAATAATATTAAATATAGGCATAATTGTTCAAAAAGAGAGATCCATGTCTGTGTATATTTGTCATCGGAAATTATATTAATTGATTATTCCTTACGGTAATGAGGGATGCAGCTGAAAAAATCAATAAATCCATTTTTATTATTTAAAAAAAAAAAATTCACACTATTGACCGTGTACCCTTAAACCCTAAAACCATATTCAATCCAATTTACTTTTACATTTTTTTTTTTTTTTGATAGATTTATTTATTGATAGATATTACAATCTGCCACACAGTTGTGGGCAATAGGTAATAGTGATGAATGATCTCATACATACTAAAATAAAAATAATAATAAAATACAACAAAATATAAAAGAAAGAAACAAACAAAAAAAACTCTTAAAATATATACAAACAAAAGAATAGACAAGATGAACATAATCAAACTAACTGTATGAAAAATAAATAAATAAAATAACATAATGATAAAATAATATATACAATATTAACACTTTTTTTTTTTACATTTAAAGCTAGGGTTTAGATTCAGAGGGAA
Source organism: Halyomorpha halys (assembly GCF_000696795.3). Lineage (NCBI taxonomy): Eukaryota > Metazoa > Arthropoda > Insecta > Hemiptera > Pentatomidae > Halyomorpha > Halyomorpha halys. Next base: position 876,740 of record NW_027111361.1, on the reverse strand, counting down.
TAAATACCTGTAATAAAATGTCTATACTGTATTTCACCAACTATCGATTTTCCTCAGAAAAACAACGTTTCTGGTGATAAATTAGAAAGGCTAAATAGAAAAAACAGAACCGAAAAAAGTAAAAATATATAAAGAATAGGGATAAATCAAAATAAAAAGAAAACAGTATCAGATGGTTCTTCGGAAGAGTATTAGATTCTTTAAAAAACAGAAATTAAAATACTTTTTTATTTATTGTTATAAAATATACGTTTTTTAATTTCTTTTTTTGCTATTTCTTTTTCGTTTTATTGTTGATTTCAGTGTAGCTCTCATATTAATAATTTCAGTTTCACATAATTTTATATTTTTAGTTTCAATTTGATATTGATGTCTAAAAAAATTTTTTCTTATTTAGTTTTTCTCCAGTCTGTTGTTGTTTTTTTTTGACGATACATCAAGCAAAATTCAAATAGCATGGTCAAATCCGGTTTTATTCAAAACTCTTATATTTGGAATATTTTATAAATCTATTTTTTGAAGTACTGATACCTTTATACTTTTTTCAAAACAACAATGACCTGAATTATTCATGTTTCTGGGTTTTCTGAAATATTTTCAAATTTGGATTGAATATTTCGGATTTCCAGTATATTAAATTGTAATATATTCCAGTCATTCATATTCTAGTTACCAGCTGTTAAAGGTACAGTGGCTAACTAGGTAGGAATTTCAACTTCATCACAAAGAATAAAGCCGTATTAATAATATGACTGATAAATTTTGACAAGTATCATAAGTAGTTTTCATTTAAGTAATCAAAAATTTTGGTGAAATAACTGATTTTTTTCTCCTATTCAACTCTTTTACAGTTATGAAAAGGTACAGAAATGATTACTATTCTGAAAAAAAAAAAAAAAATTGAAAACGCATAGCAATTACCGATATTTTAAATTAAGTGGAGTATTTTGTGGATGCGCAATAATATTTGGAATTGGTATTTTACTAAGCTCTGTCGGACCCATTAAACGAAAACATGGGAACCGATAATAATAAATTTAAACAAAAGGTGGAACTGAGGGTGGGGAGATTGGAACCAATTTTCTGCTGAATAGCCCACGTCATTTAACCAGTGGTTGAGATCAGCGACCAAAGGCACTTTGTTTAGGATACAATATTCTCTGTATTCATTTCGCATCGCCACTCTATTGCCTGAGTATTAACAATTTGAGCTTATTTTGTTGTTTTTTCTTCTTTCCTTAAAAGAAAAATATTCGATTTTCATTCAGCTCTATTTTAATTTGCGATTATTATTATTATTATTTTTTTTTTACATTTTATTTTATAAATGAAATTTCTTTTTTAAGAGGAATATTTCATAAGGTCCAGTGTTGCAGTTCAACGGGCATTAGACCTACCTGAACTGATTTTTAATAAAGAAAAATTGCGCTGGAATCCTGTATCTAATTAAACAATACTATTTCCACGATACTGCGTCTAAAAAACAATACTAACAATACTGATTACAGAGTCCTAACCTGTTGAAGGTAGGTTCTGTTTAAAGTTTGCAAATGTAAATGATAGAAAGAAAAGTGGTTAGTACAAGTTTTAAATTTAGGAAAGAATTATATAGAAGAAATTATGTAAGTAGGAATCTATTTTTAAAAAAACAAAAAAAAATTTATAATGTTATTATGATATTATTTTAATGATTAATTTATTTAAAGATGGGACAAAGGCAATTAGCCGGCATTTTTAAGAATTTTAAAAGAGAAAATGACAACAAAGTAAAGGTAGGACCAAAGAAATCAGTATGTAAGTGAAGGAAATAATGAAATTGTTATAAAAATAATTAAAAGGAGTGTTTGTAGGTATCCTTGAAAATGACCTAAGTGGTCGAAACGTTGGAAGGTTTTTAAAAAGAATAAAGTTGAGAAAAAGGATCAAATATTGTTTTTAAATAAACTAAACCTCTCTCAAACAAGAATATATTAATAAAAATTAATCTAATACTAAAACCATTAGTGTAGTCCGGTTGCAAAGTCTAAAATGCTAAAAACTTAATGTTCTGAAACAAGATCCTGAGAATTGCAGTGGATGCTCCTTGGTTTGTAAAAAATAGTCTGTCGCATTGAGAACTACAACAGCAATACATAGATAAATTCATTAAAAAACGTTATAAAACTTCCATTACCAGCAGTTAAAGGTGCGGTGGCTTACAACGTGGGAAATTCAACTTCCTCCCAAAGACTAGCATTTTTTCATGATTATTATTTTATTTTATTTTTTTCTCAAATTATATTTTCATTATGTAAGTCAGTTTTTAATTTTAATTTTTAATTTATTTTTTTTTAACAATTTATTTATACCTGTTACATAATTATAAGATTTTAAGAAGTCAGGGCAGACTATCTCACACAATAAAAAACGTTATACAAAATTCCATTACCAGTAGTTAAAGGTGCGGTGGGGCTTACAACGTGGAAAATTCAACTTCCTTCCAAAGACTAGCATTTTTTCATCATTATTATTTTATTTTATTTTTTTTCTCAAATTATGTTTTCATTATGTAAGTCAGTTTTTAATTTTAATCTTTTATATATATTTTTTTAACAATTTATTTATACCTGTTGAATAATTATAACATTTTAAGAAGTCAGGGCAGACTATCTCACACAATAAAAAACGTTATACAAAATTCCATTACCAGCAGTTAAAGGTGTGGTGGCTTACAACGTGGGAAATTCAACTTTCTCTAACACAGTATTTTTCATCATTATTATATTATTTTATTTTTTCTCAAATTATGTTTTCATTAAGCAAGTTATATATTTGTTTTATCAGTTCCATAAATATTAGCTATTTTGTTCGATTACATAACAATTTTTATTTTTTTTAAATAATTTATTTATAATTGTTGAATAATTATAACAGTGTAAGTAGTTAGGGCACACTATAAAAAATGTTATACAAAATTCCATTCCCAGTTACTAGCAGTTGCTAGTATGTGATGGTTAACAAGTGCGATGGCTAACAACCTGGGAAATCCAACTTCCTTTCGAAAACAGTAGCATTTTTATCATTATTATTTTATTTTATTCACAAATTATGTTTTCATTATGCAAGTCAGTTGTTTGTTTTATCAGTTCTATAAATATTAGTTATTTTGTTTGTAATTTATTTTTTCTGGTTTTATTTTTTCAAATACATTACAATTTTTATTTTTTTAAAATAATTTATTTATAATTGTTGAATAATTATAACAGTGTAAGTAGTCAGGGCACACTATACAAAATGTTACACAAAATTCCATTCCTACTTACCAGCAGTTAATAGTCCAGTGGCTTGCAACGTGGAAAATTCAACTTCCTCTCAAAGACAAGCATTTTTTATTATTATTTTATTTTATTTTTCTCCCAAATTCTGTAAGTTAGTTATTAGTTTTTTCAGTTCCATAAATGTTAGCTATTTCGTTTGTAGTTTATTTTTTTTGTTTTTATTTTTTCAATTATATAACAATTTTAAATATTTTTTTAACAATTTATTTATACCTGTTAAATAATTATAACATTGTAAAGTAGTCAGGGCACACTATCTCACACTATAAAAAATTACGTTTCCTGTTACCAGCAGTTAAAAGTCCAGTGGCTTACAACGTGGGAAATTCAACTTCATTTCGAAGACAGTAGCATTTTTATCATTATAATTTTTTTCTTTAATTATGTAAATTACATAATTTAAAAAAAAATTATTTATATCTGTTAAATTATTATAATATTGTAAGTAGTCTGGGGTATCTTTTGCACGATACTATTCTTCACAATTGTCAGTCGTTAAAAGTAAATTCTATTGCTATATAATGCCTAAGTAAAGCCAACCAAGCTGACTGGCAATAAAGACATATGGAGAGTTAAAGAGACTGTATAGATCAAAATGTAAAAATTTTGTTATAATATGTTCGTAACGTTTCGCTATTAACCTGAGTAAACAGTCGACATCAAAGTTTTACTGGTAAACGCACTCGATGTGTTTAAAAAGTTTACTCGTTGTAAGTGCACCTTACCCTCCCTACTAGAGAGATATTCATATACCCTAAATACGTCTAACCTCACGGGATCTGAATTTACAGTATAACTGATCGGATGCTAACAGTTGGTAGCCATATCTTTTAACGTTGAATCCGGTTCGGGAATCGGATTTTTCCGATCGATAAGTGTTGGAAGACACGTAACGAGTTTAAAAAGATAATAAAATGGCCCGACGAAGGTGGGGGGGGGAGGATATGGACTAATGAAAGCGAAGAGGCGTATCACACGGAAATCAGAGATAGTGTGCCAAGGTGGTCTCAGGCAGCATGCGACCACCGCCACGAATATAACACATTATCTGTTTAATAATTCAGGGGGCACACAGGACCACCTAATAGCCCCCCCATAGTCCCCCCTATTGATTACCACTCTCTCAAAACCACCCCCACCCCATCCGCCTTATCTTATCTGAAGAATGATATTTCCGAAACTAATAACTCCGCCCTGTGAATCTAACCTGTGGCTGCCCGCTGTGGGAACTGCTTAGTCCAATAAAGTCTGGGCCAGGCTTAACCAATGATCCTTATTGAAACTTTTTCCATGTCAGAAAACATTAACATATTAATAATCGCATTTTATTTAGGTTATCCAAAACAGTATTGAGGACGTAAAAGACCAGGTAAAAATACCTTACACAAAATGTTATTTTCTTATCCATTATAATGAATTGTGATCTATTTTATTTTTTATTTTTATAGGGTAGAATATTTTTTAAATTACATGACAATCCAAAATCCTACGTAAAATCCTTGATGCTCCTTATTATGTCACAAATAAACTCATTCCCAAAGACCTCAACATCCCATTCGTTGCAGATTTGACCCAAAACAGATATGCGTCTTTTCATTCCAAACTCCTTAACCATTCTAACCCATTAATTCTTAATCATTCATCTTTAACAATCCCTGATAATCCTCCGAGGCATCTGAAAAGAAGATAGCCACGGGACCTTCTAATTTAAATTAATGTTTGAAGTACCACCAATGGGTGGTTCCTTCCCAAGATTTTCAAGTGTATATGAAACATACAACATATTTACCTATTATATTATTTTGTACAGTTGTAAATTACATTAAATAAATAATAAAAAAATTACATGAATGATATATGGAATTAGTAGTTTCGCCCCCGATGAAATCACTTCTAAGACTCTATCTGATCTAAGGAAGTGTGCACTTTGATTTATAAAAAGATTTAGTCCTTACTTATACTCATAAATTATCCCCCTTTTTTTATACCATAGTTAGTCATTTCTGACATATGAGGAGAGAGAGAGATTTCTACAGGTGACCACCCTATTATAACCATGCGGGGGAGGGGATAAATTTTTCATTTCGTGGTACCACCTCAGAAATGAAAGTCGACCCCCTAGGTCGGATTCCAACAGCTGCCACCACAGTCCCTAGTCAGTTAAAGTCGGCGCTTTATCTCACTCGGCTACGACACCGCCCTAACATAAATTACCAGTAATTTAAAAGATCTTTTACTTAATATATAGTCTTATCACTTTTTCCAGACTGGTTTCATTGTTTAAATACAATAAATTGTATCTCTTTTTGTCTTAAGCACTTTTTATTATAAATGTTCAACGTTTCGGCCTACCTATATAAGGACAATCTTACCTATAAATTACCACATCTTATCGAACTATTAAAATTTTTGCAGGCTATTCTGCCCAGGTCTAATAATTTTGGTCAAATTAATCTATTTGGTCACTTTTTTATTTAATTTTAAAACTTTTAATTACAAATTATTTAACTATATAATAAATAGATAATAGTGTTGGATAATTTGTAATTAAAAGTTTTAAATTAAATATTAAAATTATTAGACCTGAGTGTAATGACCCACAAAAATGTTAATTAATTAAAAAAGTTGGGTAAAATTCTGGCGGTCGAGCATGATTCTGATAAAATCACCTCCTTGCACAACCGTTGATCTAGTTTCAGTACTTCCTTACAAAGTACTGCAACCTTGACCCTTCTAGGATTGTAGCAGTACAGATATAATTTTTGTTTTTATTAAATTCTAATAAACTAAGTAATTATAAAACGGAAACTATACACGAAGAAGTGATTGTACTCAACTCCCTGTCAAGGGGTAATTATTAATTTTTAGTTAAACGAATATATTTTTTATTAGATTCCTTCGGTTTGCATTATATATAGTCATTGGTTAATTAAAATTTAATGAAATCATAATAATTACAACTTAAACTTTTTTTTCAATTTTTTTCTCTCAAATTCAACTTCAAAATAATTGGATTATCCGCCATTTTTTAGGAGAACCATTGAACCTAAACATTCTCTTATGGGATAAAATTATTCGATTTTTTGTCGAATTATTCATGCAGTGGAGTTTTAATATTTCTCCCAATCCTAAATAAAATCGTGGTTTCCAACTAAACACTCAACCGAAGCAAAATGTTCGAGTAAAGTCGAACGTAAAAAATTCAAGAATCCGTTTTAGTTTGCAATAAAAAAAAAAAATGTCCCTTTTTAAAACGAAACTAAAGCATAAAAGTACTCAAAATTATGCTAAACCGTTTTAGAAAAGAAATATTCCTATCCAAGAACCTTTTAGAAAAATTAAATTTTATTAAATGGTGTTGAAATTCATCAGATAATATCAAGATTTAATGATAGAAATGATATTAAGAACAACTCCATAAATAAAAAAAAGATATCTGTTTCTTACTAATAGCTGCTTATTTCACTCAACATTATGCAATGGACGTATCTTTAAACTTCCCAAAACCGTCCAATTTGGAAACTATGCTCTTTCGGGTGCTGGCATTATAAACATGACTAAAAAAGTTCCGGCTAAACCGAAATCGAAACCACGACCGAGCCAATTTATTTTAAGCCGAAATCGAAACTTTGGTTGGTCACTTGTCATTGATGAACGAAAACATGTTAATAATAAATAATTTCATGTTCTTTTATAATTATCTAATCAGATGTTCTTGCAGTGACTCATACATCTGGCTTTTAGGTAGTCAGCTTTTTATAATTAGTTTAAAACTACATTCCATTGATTAAAATTAATCTATTCCGACTATCTAAATTTCTTTTAATTAATGACCATATTATTTACACAGATGAAATTGAATCAGAGGTTGGATAATGAAGGTAAACAAAATTTTATACCTCTGACTAATCAAACAATTAAAGTTACATAGCTTTGTTTATCCCACTATTGCGATACTTGAAACTGTACTTAACTATAGCTGAACTTATAATAGTTACTATCAAGCTTAAATTTTGTTCTTTTGACTAATCAGGGCCGAGTCAAGTAGGGTAACAATTTTTATGAACTTTTTTCAATAATGCGACCACATTTAATATTATCCGATTATTGATAAAAAATCTGGAAGGCCAAAACATTGATAGTGGGTTACAACACCGATAAATTGGCCCAATAACTAAAGTTAATTAATAAAATTCTTTTTACAATTATTTACTTATACGTGGGACATATAGTAAGTGTTGCGATTGTGATAAATTTATAACTCGTATTTTAGACGAAAATGCATTTTTTGAGGTCCCGTGAATCCAAATAACCTAGTCTTGCAAAATAGTTAGTGCGAATATGTGGACAGTCTCAAAATCGAACAGTCGTACAAATCTGAAATTTATATTTATGGATATTCATCCCTCTATTTTCAATCCGCTGGTGTTCCTCAAGGTAATATCCTCGGTCCCATCCTCTACACCGTATATACAGCTGACATCCCAACAACTCCTAACAATATCCTCACCACGCATGCTGATGACTCATGTATGCTCACAGTTAATGATAACCCTTTGATTGCATCCCAAACTCTCCAGTCCCATATCACAACCCTCACATATCACCTCTACTCTTCGTCGTAAACCTGCCGACTGCCAGTATTATACAGTATACTTTAATAATGTGGCTCTTACCCCAGTAGAACAGATTCGTTATCTTGGACTACACCTTGACAAACGACTAACCTGGAATCCTCACACAACACTGAAAAGACAGGAAACTGCACGTAGATTTCGACTAGTACAGGACTTACTAGACAAACGGTCTAAACTTCCAACTCATTACAAAAGACTGATCTACATGACAATAATAAGGCCCATCTGGACATACGGAGTTGAGCTTTGGGATTTAACACAGAAATCCGTCAATCATAATGTTGATAAAGACATCTCCCCAACATACCGACACATCTTAAGCCTTGCAAAATCCCCGTAATTCTTCTTTTACTTTAAGTTCTACATTTCAGAAGCTCACTTTCATGCCATGTTTTTTAAATTCTCACTTTCATACTTACTTCTATTACTTTATATTTTATATTTACTATCCATCATTATTCTTTCATATTTATATATTTTATCTGTACTTTATTTTCAAATGTTACTTCTAACTTAAGTATACTTACATTAATTACTTTATTATTAATGTTTCTATTATATAATTTACATACAACTGTTCCTCTATTTATTTTGAATATTGTCTTTTCTTCATTAATTATAAATCTTATATCATGCAACATTTATCTCCTATTGTTTATTTGGTATGACTTAATACTGATTTACACTCTAAGACAATTCTTGAAGTTAACTGCAGTATATCGCATCTGAATATAAGTTTTTTCATTATGATCTTCATTATAATTTTTAAAATAAAAAAAAAATATAGATTTAAACGCAAACTATAATCCTTATATGTAAACATATTCATAAATGTCATTATAAATTTATATCCACAAGTTATTAAAAAATAATAATACAAGCTGCCACCATCAAAGAAAGTGCTCCGAGTGTTCATTCATACTATATTTACAGGAAAAAATAATGGAAAGATTAGTAATAAATAATATTGAAAAACAATAATAATAATAATAATGAAATATTACAACTGTAAGATTAAAAAATTAAAACTAAATACTAATAATTCCAATTGAATAATAGCAAAATAATATAAAAACATACTTATTTAAAAAAATAATTTGACAAGTTCAAGGAATACTTTAGAGAACTTGGAATTTCTAAAAATGTTTTCATAGTAGTCGGAGCGCTAGGGCCAAATATTATAGCACTAATAGAAAATTAAAATTGTATTATTTGCAAAAATAAAAATGGCAATGAATATTTCAGAATAAATTTAAAAATTTATAATTGTAATTTTTAAAGTGTTGAATTCCAGTATGAGGAGAAATTTAGAGTGAGTTAGAGAATTTCACTATTTCAAATTTTAAAATTATAAATTGGAGAAGTTTGTCGGGGGGGTGCGGTCAGCAAAGAACAACATAAATAAACAATTCATATTTATTTATTTATTTATGGTTATTATGGTTATTTATTATGGTTTTGTTTATTTATGTTGTTCTTTGCTGACCGCAACCCCCGCGAAACTTCTCCAATCATTGATCTACGGTCAACTATCTACACCTCATTAAAATTATAAATCTTTCATATTTAATTTTAATTACTTCCTTGACGGAGAACTACTTTGTATATCAGTTATTTTATTGTGGCAAGTAGTCAGTGTCTTATTTTTAATTAGATAACTTAGATGAAAGTTGGGAGATTGCTACAAAGTTTTTCGTCGTTCGTGGTAGCGTGTATAGCTTCATCGGTTATAACCAACAACGCCCCTCATCCAATGTATTTATTAACGTCTGAGGAGACTTCCTCTTAACAGATAATTTAAAATTTACTTTTAGGGTCACGGTATCCAATTTTTTGGGATAGGAATGAAAATCGATGTACACATCACTAATCAACTGTTGGCATGTTGATTTACACTATCCATGCCGTGTAGCTGGATGTTAATTGTTGCTATACTGAAAAAAAATTTCAGTTTGAAAAAAAATATCAATACAAAAAAACTTATTATTAACATTATTTTTTAGATTAGTGAACGACTTAATCAATAGTTCGAATATTTTTTTTCTTATAAAAATCTTTGAGCTAATGAATTGAGTGAGTAAAAAATAAAATATGTCATTCAATAAGTTTTAATATTTTTATTTATTTATTTATTTAATACCGAATCGGACTGGTATGGTTTGTGTAAGAGGTACATTTTTTTTACAGTTGATTATGGGGGGGATGAATAGTCTCATACAAAGACAGCCCTAACTATATAAAACATCATAAAAAAAATTAAGATAAACTCAATAGATTATAATAATAATTCTTGATAAAAGATAAAAGTAAAGTTAATAACAAAAACAATTTATGGATTTAACAAAATAAATAATTGACTTCTAATGGAAAAAAAAGAAAGTTAATTTAAGAAAAATATGAAGAGAAAAAAATATTAAAATAAAATAAAGATTTTAGAGTGGCAATAACAGAACTGATAAATTTAGAACTTATTATAAATTTAGAACAGGATGTCCTGCAGCAGCCTGGGCTTCAGTCTTCGGGTTGTGGTTGGGTTTCCCAAGTTGTAGGTCACTGTTCCTTTAACTGTCGGTAAATGGGAGTGGAACTTCACGAACCTTTTTTTGATGTAATCCTCTATTGCCTCTATTTGTAATTCCTGATGCAAAGTACTGTTTCTTACAAACCAAGGAGCATCCATCGCAATTCTTACGGCTTTATTTTGAATAGATTGTAATTTTTTTTTCTTTAAAGGATTCTGCTCCTCAGACTTCACAGCCATACATCAGCAGTGGCCTGAGAAATGTTTTAAAAATAAGAATATCTGTTTCTGATTTTAATTTGGATTTTCTATTTAGGATAGGATATACCATTGCAGGTTTTAATAGATTTTATTATTTAAAAAAACAATATTTACACTTTACATCTTTATGATATTTACCATTACATGAAACGATCCAAGCTTCCAATCAATTACAAAGTTACAATATAATAAGGCCTAAGAACTTCAGAGTTGAGCTTTGGAGCTCCACCAAACCATCAAATTCCTCTCTTATCTTTT
>NW_027111361.1:858366-865166 GCF_000696795.3 Halyomorpha halys | reverse complement strand
AAATCCTTAATGTTCCTTACTTTGTCACTAATAAAATCATCCATGAAGACCTCAATGCTCCATGTAGCAGATCTAGCTCAAACCAGATATCAATCCTTCTATAATAAATCCACCATCTATCTAAAATTGCTTCCATTCCTGATAATCTTCCGAGGTCCCTGAAAAGAAAATGGCCTCGTGGCCTTCTAATGAAGAAATGAATATTTTCTTCAGAAATCATTAATGTAATAATACGTTGCTAATCACATTTACTTCTTATATTTTTAGCTTAAACTCAGTTATAGATTTCAAATAATAAAGGGAAAAAATAATACACATACACAATAAGTAGATTACTTTTCTCCTTTTGGAATTAAGTTCTGCAATGATGTCAGTAGATTCACATGCTGGATGTTGCCCACCAGTGATGGTGAAAGGCGCGAAAGGTCTTGGAGAGAATCCTGAGAAAAAAACCTTTCATCATCATAGGTTGTCCGTTATTTTGTTTTCTCCCACCGTTAAAAACATGTTTCAAACATTCATAGCAGGATCGGTTCTTCTGGAAGTCAGAACGTAAGTGTGATCTCAAAGTTTAAATTTTATTCTTCATTGAGAGGCAATCATTATTTTTAATGATTAATATCTTCATCAGTCGTGATTCCTTAAAATGTTACTTTATATGGTTTTCCCAATATCTTTGCACCACAAATTTAAGATGATTATAAATGATTCCTGGATGATTTTTTTTTTTTTTATTTGAAGTTACTTTCATAACAAAAGTAGTTGTAAATAAATATATTTACCCAATCAAAAAAATCAAAAGTCAAAGAGATTGGAATTGTAAAAAAAAACTAAGAGCTATAAATTTTATTTTTTGGTCGATCTGGAACCAAAAGTTAATCCACGGCTGATATAACAGAATGAATAATTTTCTGTCAAAGCCGTACTCAGACCCTTAGCCTTTGAGATAAATGTAAAAATAAATATATAAAAACAATATATTCATTTTATGGACAAAATTACTTCAATAACAACCAAATATTGTTCTTAATAATAAAATGGAATATTAAAAATTAGTTATTGTGAGTGAATAATAATCCTTCCATTGTATCCCAAACCCTCCAATCCCACATCAACACCCTTGAAGAATGGTGCCAAAACTGGAGGATTAAAATAAATTCCAATAAATCCCACCAAATCACATTTATCCTTCTTCATAAACCTTCGTCTTGCCCCACAGTATCTTTTAGTAATACCCCACTTATTCCTGTTGAACAGATCCGTTACTTAGGACTAAATCTGGAGAAACGACTGACATGGAATCCTCATACAAGACTGAAAAGACAGGAAACTGCACGTCGATTCCGACTATTACAGCACTTCTAGACAAACGGTCTAAACTGACTAAGACTGATCTATATGACAATAATAAAATTATTGTAAGAGCTTTGGGGCTCCACTAAACCTTCGAATTCCTCTCGTATCCAATCCTTACAACCCAAAATCCTCAATGCTCCTTACTTCGTCATAAATAAAATCATTCATAAAGACCCTATGTTTCAGGAAACTGCTCGTCGATTCCGACTATTACAACATTTATTAGACAACAGTCCAAACTTCCAATCCATTACAAAAGACTTTCTACATGACTCTGGACATACGGAGTTGAGCTATGGGGCGCCACTAAACCATCGAATTCCTCCCGAATCCAATCCTTACAGTCCAAAATCCTTCGTAAAATCCTTAATGCTCCTTACTTTGTCACAAATCAAATCATCCATTAGGACCTCAATGTCCCATAAGTTGCTGATTGGGCCAGAACCAGATACCAATCCTTCCATGATAAACTTTCCAACCACCCAAACCAACTTGTTTCTAACCTGGCTTTTATAAAGTATATAAGAAATTACCTAGTTTAACGAATAATTATTCATTTAATACAAAATATTTTTTATATATATATCTTGAAAGAATATTTTCTTTACTTTCATCTACAAGGGGTCTAGCATACACATTGGACATGACTATTCAAGAAGGCTTTCCGATCTTTGCGTGACATTAACTCTTCGATAAGGCCCCAGCCACGCTATGCTTCCGCTACGCAATCACCCTATTCTCACCTAACTCAAAATCTGTTATTCCTTCCGGTTACAGACATTTCAGTCATTAAGTTCTTGAAGACTCACTCTACAGGTTCTTTATCGCCAACGGCACGAGAGTTAATAAGTAGCGTCAAAGGAAAAACAGTCGGTTTCTTCCTTATGAAAATTTTCACGGATGTACCATTAAAGGAAAAAGGATAATTTGAAGTAAATTAACTTACTTTCCAAATGTTTTATTTGGTCGTTGAAAGAGTGATTGAAGCTCCTAAATAAATGTTAAGGGTATATTTTGTTGTAGGGTAGTTTTTGAAGAATATTTTATGTATCACTGTAAGAAAAATAACTTCTTTCGATTCACAAACATACCTGCATAAGATAAAACAAATTATGTAACAACTAAGAGAAGAAGTGAAAGTAAGATAAAAACTAATCTAGAAGTAAAGATAGTGAGCAATACTATTAAAAAAAGTTCACCTCCTTCATAAAAATGAAGAGAACTTTTTTGTCTTTTTTTATAAAATACTCCTATTATTCAAATTTCGTGAACAAAAGCATAATGATAAAAGGGTAAAATAACAATAATACTAATAATATAATTTCTAAAATAAAAAAAATATGTTAAAAAACCTTTTTATGTATACCGTTATTTTAGACACATCGATTTTTTTTTATATATATATATATATATTTCCAATATTGTTTAGATTTCCTACTTTTGTAAGTGAAAAAAAGTTTTTATATTTCTTATGCATATACAATACAATGGTCAACATTTGTAGCTTATTCTACACAAAAAAACAAATGGATTGGTACAAAAATTCATCTAGGAGTAAATATAGTAAGCGATACCATTAAAAAAAGTTCATTTTTTGCTAGAAAAAAATGAAGAGAACTTTTTTTTTTTTTTTTTTATGAAATTCTCCCATTATTTAAATTTTGGGAACATAGCAGTTAAAATAATGATACTTCTAATAATAAACTTGATAATTTCTAAAATAAAAAATGATGTTAAAATACTATTATTTGATACACAGTAATTTTATAAACATCGATATTTTCTATATTATTTCTAATATCGTTTAGATTTTTTATCTTTATAAATGAAAAAAAGTTTGTTTTATTTTTTGTATGTATTTAAACTCGTTTAATAAAATCGTTAACACTTGTTTCTTATTCTACACAAACAAAGGAATGGATCGAACCAGAAAACAATAATATCAAAAAGAACTAAAATAGTATAAATCCTTTTTTCCTAATGAGAATTGAGACGAACCCTCGGACACAAGTTCAGAATTTTTGGATCTCGTTTCACCAAAAAGTTTCATTGAAATCGGCATTCCCATGATTGTAGTCTCACATTGTTAAATAAATATTACTATCTAATAGTATAAATATATAAGTATTATTTATCTATGATATTATTATTTTTTTTTTTTACATTTATTACTGTATAAAAAAATCTACAAAAAGTAAATGTGATAAATGTTTGAGAACACACGATAATTTTAGGAAGGAACCCAATGGTGGTACTTCAATAATTGCTTTAAATTACAAGGTCCCGTGACCATTTTCTTTTTAGGCGCATCGGTGGATTATCAGGGACTATTAAGGATGAGAATTTAAGAACTAATGGTTTTGGGTCGGTAAGGATTTTGGAATGAAAGGAGGTATATCTGCAACGATTGGGTTGTAGAACTCTTTATGGAAGATTTTATTTCTGACTTAATAAGGAGTATCAAGAATTTTACCGGGTATTTTGAATTGGATACGGGAGAAATTTGATGATTTGGTACCCAAAGCCCAATTCTTTGTGTACCAATTGATCTGATCATCATAGTGTATAAGAGTTTTTTGTAGTAAATGGGAAGTTTAGAGGGTTTGTCAAGTAGGTGTTGTATTAACCGAAACCTACTAGAATACTTAACTTATAGGAAGATTAATAACATTAACAAGTTCTATAACATGTAAATTGATAAAAAAAATAAATTATTAATTATGGGAAATGTAGTACAGTAAAATCTCAATGAAAAGATTTGTCCAGTCGTAAGTAGTGCCGTCAAATAACAAAAGAAGGGAAGCAGGTTGTTTCTAAGAAAAAGAAAATTTTTTTTCCCGTAAAAAAAATCGATTTTTAGTTCAGTAACATGTCTGGATGAACAAATTATTGCAAAGATATTATAGTATTTCTTGAAATATTAACTAATATTAAAATTAATAAAAAAATATATTTCAGAAGATGGGTGAGTGTTGTTTGATTTCAGAACAATAGAATAAACGCTTTTTTTATTTTTATAACCGTTGTTTTTTATTATTACGTCTCTGTTGGGCCAGGTAATAAAGCTCTGATTTATTACACCAACATGAAAAAAAATTCTAAGTAATTTTTTGGTTCGGTTTTTGTAAGCGAGTACATGATGTAATGAAAGGATGCTGGTGGAGGGATTGTAGCTGCCCAACTTTGAAGTGGCTTGATCAAACCGAAATGAAACGTTGGACCTGTCCGAAACGCATCAAACAAGAATCAAATACAAACCACTTTCAAATTAACTTTTTCATAAAAAAAAAAAAAAAAAAATGAAGTACCGTGCCGGAAGGGTTGGTGAAACCTCCCTGTTGGTTCCGGTGCATGCTCAATAAAATCGATTACTGCCCTTCATTTTCAAAAATTAAATTTATTTTTTTTAAGTTTCAAATTCCTCTTATAAAATCTTTCTGGATAAGACATTATTTCTAAGACGTCCAAGTGGTGAATAAACTCAAACAGTTTGAAATTTATTTAACTTGGAAAAATTGAACTTGTAAACTGAATCAACTCAATATTTAGAAATACTTTATGTTATCTCAGGTTAGACTGTGAAATTGGCCCCCGACTATCAATATTTACTATCTATGTGTACCCAGGTTATTTATTTTGTTTCAACTAATTCTTCTATTTCTGACTTGACCTAGTTATAAAAAAGATTTTATAAAATTTTTTAAAAGAATATTCAAAGCAGATATTTTGACCCACTAGAATATTAGAATCGTCCTGCTGTGCCCAGACATAATAAACATACAAATTTGTATTTTTTAACAATTATCACTTACAATACTACAATGAGGGTTTCTCGAGTAGAAAATAACTAATGTCAACGTTGATCTTTCCAATTATACAACAGTAAAACAAAATATGACAATACAGAGCTTCGTGAATGCGGTCGGAAGAGATCGAGCAGTCTCGGGTTTTTCCGAATCGAACTCCTATTTTGATTAGTATATTCTCCTTTGATTAGTTATCACATTTTTTAATGTTTTATGTTTATTATAGCTAACAATGGCAACTGGTTATTTATTTAAACTGAGCAAAATTAAAAAGACCTATCTGATGTTAAAGATCTATTTGTACAATGATTTACCGAGTTTGATCAAATTTGTTGGGGCAATTTGTCTCAAACTTGTTTTTGAGACAATTATAAAAATGCTTAAATATAGAATGGATATTTGAATAATAATAAAGAAATGGATGAAGTGAAACTTCTGATTGGTCGATTTCAACGAAAAAGTTGCAGTAACATGCCAGGATTAGACATACCCTGAACATATAATACCAATTTCGTACAACAAAAATGGATTTACATAGAAAACTCAAATTTAAAATTATGTATGATCTAAATCCTTTCATTTACTATATATTCCATATATTGGTAATTGAATGTAAATAATCAATCCCTGATCATCGATGTTTTTATCTGTAGAAACTTGATCTTCAGTATTCTTCTAGATTTAATCCTATCATAGAAGAACATATTGATGATAGAAAAAAATCTTCAACTTAGCCGTATTAAGAATACTCCTAAATCTTTAGTTCAGTTAGTTTCACCATGCATTGTCGAAGGCACCACGAATGATCCGGATCGATTTTTTGCTAAGGGTAGCTATTCCACGGATAAGCGAGTTTTAAGTGGACAATTCCGATACAGTTTTACAACAGGTGCCTGATTCGGGACAGTTTTAGAGCTGATTCCTCTACGATGGAATTAACAAAGGCCGTTATGGCCTGCGGTTGTTGCATTCTCGCTCACCATCCGACAATCAATCATTAACTCTCGCTCATGTCCAATTGGTCGCATCCCATAGCTCTTGAAATAAATTCTATTATTAATTTATAAAAATTAGTTATAGTAAATGGAATACAAATTTATTATTTTTATTATTATTATATTCATTGGATTCAAAATTCAACAAATAAGAAATATACTTGCTAACAGAATCATCGGAATGGGACATTAATTAATTAAAATTATCTAAAATGTCTCCAATTTTATCATCAGCTAGTAAAGGTTTAGTTCCTTTCACAACAATGTCTATTGTTTGTTTAAATTAGTTGCCCGAAAATATAACTTTTCAACAATAGAAACCGATCTGCTAATTACTTCTTTAAATATAGAGCTTTTTTTCTCTTAAGATAGTAAAATTATCAGATCTAAATAGTCATAAATCCTTACTTTTAAACATTTGAAATCATAAAGTTACTTTTCAAATTAATGCAATAATTTTTGAGAAAATGAACGTGGATCAATTTATTCAACGATATGTACAAAATTAATAAAAACACAAAATTAGTCTGAAAAGTAATTAACAGAATGAATTAGGTAAGAAATATATTTATTCAAATATAGATATATTATTATTCAATATTATCATACATAGATATATAATTATTTGCTATTAAAAATATGG
>NW_027111361.1:849705-858051 GCF_000696795.3 Halyomorpha halys | reverse complement strand
AAAATAAAAATAAAATGAAATTAAAGTATAGAAAAAAGATTTAAAAACTTAAACAATGATAACAAAAAAAATCATGTATTACTATCATGTATTTTAATATTTACTGACTATGCCTATGAAATATTAATTAGCAATTGTCCATCTAGTCTTAGTATGCTGTGTGTTTAGCAGCCCAATACAGCTGGGTGGCACTCGTTTTTGAAAAAGGTGTTTCTCACATTATTATTATTGTCCCATTTTTGGCTATGGGTAGAAATAATATGGTATTTTGATGTTTTCTTTCATCCCTACGTTAATTGAAACGAAAAATATTTGTCTGATAAATTTTAAAATTATTGCTTGCCTTTCGGGTAATAATAAAAAAAAGAATATATTTGCCTTTATATAATATAAAAATAATTATTCATAATTATAATATAAAAATATTTTCACTTTTTTTTTTTTCAACACAAGTCCACCAATTTACATAAAACTTAACATCATAAGTACGGTGGTAAGTGAAAGGAGTATTGTTAAGGGAAATAAATTCATTACCTTTCAAATGTTTACTACAGAATTTTCAATTAATGTTTATAATTTAAACATTTTTTTTTCAAGACTTTGGGATTGAAATTAAAAAAAAAAAAATAATGTAATTTTCCTATATCTTCACAAATGGCATAATAAAACCACTAATCGGCCGCCATTTTGAAATAAAGGGCGGACTTAAAAATGTTTACTATTCGTCATTAGCAGTAAAGTTAACCTTTCTAATAAGTGTTCAATCACTGGTTTTCGTGAAGTATTAAGCGATATTTAGGGTTAAAGTACAATAATCAAAGTAACATGTAGTTAAAAATTATAAGTAACATACTTTTTTTATACGTATTGAAAACAAATAAATATGGAACCTTAGTGTATACTGTATACGTATACATGATGCTGTGAATGCATTAACTTTTTTGTGTAATACACATTTAATTTTACTCAATCCAATTTATATAACGTATAGACAGCCAGGGACAGGACACAATTAAGGCGGCCGTTTCCTTGACGGATCCTTTACAAAACAATTAGAGGGGACGGTCGATGCTGCTAATGGAAGAAGCTGTTACCGAGGAAGGAGCTGAAAAGTGGCGAGGGAGGGAAGGGTTAATTTACCCTGATAAGGAAACGCTCCTAATCCTCCAGGACACTGGTCAGTGCATAAATGAGGAATGAGGGATCTGTAATGAAACAGGTTGGCTTAGGGGCCCAGGATTTGCCGAGCATCCTCCAATTAAACTAAAGTAAATTGTTATTGCCCCCTAAGCCTCTTTGCCTCACTTCGGATGGCACCTTGGGCCGAGATCCGATCCGGGTTTCCTGTACTGTCCAGTAGAGTCGAAAGGAAAGTAAAACAGGAGAAACATAAATATTTTCGAAGTGTGGCTTATTGTTACCTTCAAGGTTGAAATCTTGACGCCGGTGGAAAAGTAGATTAAATGGATTTTTATTTATTTATTGAATAATAATAATACAAGATGCCACAATCAAGAGCAATAGTAATATAAAATAAATATTACAGATGTAAACAAAAGTAAAACAATACAATAATAATACTAATTAAATAATAGCAAAATAACATAAACACAAATTAAATTTAACATACCTTCACACATACATAGAATATTTAGAGCGAGGCTAGGAAACTCTTTGTTCCCTTTGCAGTCTTCACGTGGAAGGCAAAGCAGGACTCCTAGAGATCCCAACGCTTTATTCCCTGCCGCGTCACTGGTATTAAAACCTAGTGAAGAGCGCTAGAACCGAATACGAACTTAATTAAAATATCAGAAAGAACATTAAAATAAAAATATAATCAGCAAACAAAAATTATCAAAATATTTTCATTTAAATTCAATCTCTTCTCTATACGGTTTATACAGCTGACATCCCAACCCACCCTAACACAGTCCTAATAACATACGCTGATGACAAAAAATACAGGCACACATAACATCTATTGAAGAATGGTGTAAAAACTGGAGAATCAAAATAAATCCTGACAAATCCCACCAGATCACCTTTACTCTCCGTCGTAAACCTCTGCCCTCCTGTCCTACAGTATCCTTTTTAAATACACCACTAACGCCTGTTGAACAGATTGGATACTTAGGACTCCATCTTGACAAGAGACTTACTTGGAATCCACACACAAGACTGAAACGACAAGAAACTGCTCGTAGATTCCGATTGCTACAACACTTACTTGACAAACGCTCTAAACTTCCCATTCACTACAAAAAATTAGTATACAGTACGTTAATCTGACCAATTTGGACATATGGAATTGAGCTCTAGGGTTCCACCAAACCATCAAATTCTTCCCGCATCCAATCGTTAGAATCCAAAATCCTACGTAAAATCCTTGATGCTCCTTATTACGTCACAAATAAACTCATTCACAAAGACCTTAACATCCCATTCGTTGCAGATTTGACCCAAACAGATATGCGTCTTTTCATTCCAAACTCCTTAACCATCCTAACCCATTAATTCTTAATCTTTCATCCTTAACAATCCCTGATAATCCTCCGAGGCGTCTGAGAAGAAGATGGCCACGGGACCTTCTAATTTAAATTTTCCCAAGATTTTCCAAGTGTATATGAAAGATACAACATATTTAACTATTGTATTATTTTGTACAGTTGTAAATAACATTAAATAAATAATAAAAAAAAAAAAATCAATCTCTACCGTTACAACCCTTGAAGGATCAGGGATGCAGTACTTTGTAAGGAAGAACTGTTACTAGACCAACGGTTTTGCAAGGAGGTTATTTCGTCAGAATCACGCTCAACCATATTTTTGTCGAATTAGGGTACCCACTTAATGAGCTTCGTGAATGCGATCGGAAAAGATCAAGCAGTCTCGAGTTTTTTCGAATCGAACTCCTAGTTTTCCTTTTTCTCCTTTGATTATCGATCAATTCTTTAGCATGTTATGTTTATAATAGCTAACAATGGCAACTGGTTTTTATTTACAATGAGCAAAAAGACCTATCTGAAGTTAAAGATCAAGTTGTACAATGATTAACCTAGTTTGGTCAAAATTGTTAGGGCTGTTATTTAAACAATTATAAAAATGCATAATAATAAGATAATCAGAGGCTAGGTAAGATTTTATTTTTAATAAAATAAAATCGAAAAAAGTAAATAAACATTTTGAGCTTAATGTTTATTTACTTTTTGTCTGATATGGGCCAAAAAGTAGAAACTACATTACTTTATCTCTTAAATTTAGAAAATTATATTAACCACCAAAATCTTTGTGTTTTTCAGAGTTGATTCAACAATATAAACAAAAGTTGAAACTACAAGAGTTTTAGTCAAAGAAATTTTCAAATATTTGTTTTAACTATAATTTTAGATTTTTATGCGCAACAAATGGTTGCAGATTTTGATTTGAAATTATCATTGAAAACAAAACTAAATTATTTCACTTATTCTCAATAAGTTCATCAACTGATACATTAAAATAATCATTTATAATTTATAAATTATATTTTTATAATCAAATATAATTTATACTTGATTCAATGTAATACTGATTATTAAATTAAATATATTTGGGTGGTTCCAAAACGATTAAAAAATGTCAGGAAAATGGCCCACAGGGGTTCAAAAACCCTGAAAGAAGTAAAAAAATCAATCCCCTGTACTGATTTGAACTATAAACAATATTTGAGGAACATAGTACATCCATTAATTCTCCATATAAAAATTAAATAATGATTACAATGTAATAATATATAAATTAACAATTAATTCATTTTATTTACTTAAAAAATTATTGAAAGAGATTATACGTATAAAAAGTTAATAATATAAATAAACAATAATAAATGTGAATTTCGAATATAAAATTTGGCCATTTGTACCCAAGGGAGTTGAGGGATTGGTCTTAGCAACCTCGGAACTGAAGCGGCACCGGGGGAGGGGGGGACTTTTATTTTGTGACGGTTCCACGGAATGAAAACTCGACTCTCCCACCATGGGCATAGAATTTGTTCATTACTTCTAGATAAGCACCTCTCCTGTATGTCAGAAATGGCCATGTAATAATAAAAAAAAAAATGAAATTAAAACAAACAATTTCAGCTATTTTGTCGCCCACACAATTTTAATCCATTTTGTATTTCGAAATAAAACCTAACTACACTTAGAGGCAAAATGATCTTTATCAGACGGATCATTTCCTCTGCGGGAAAACTCTTCCTAGAAGTATAATTAATGAGCTTACAAAAGCTACCTAATATATGCATAAGCTCTTCGGACATAAGTCGATGAAAGCTCTTTCGTTTGAAACTTAAGTCGGTTTAGAGTTGAATCAAGCTTTGTTCTCTCCCCCTCTTGCCGGCCGAGTTTTAAACGTTCAGTACACACCGTCAAAAAGATATAGCGTTTTAAACAAGGGCATTAATTTCAAAGAATACATATTTGGCACATCGTTTTATATAGTTCCTCATGTCAAGAAATCAATTCAGCAAAAAAAAAAAAAAAAAAAAAAAATAGAAAGTCAAATAGATATTTTTTTTGTATACTTGTTTAGGAAAAAAAATACACATAGATAGAATATCTATAAAAATATTCGGGGATCTACTTACAATAGTTGGTGGCCAATATTCAGGTTACATGAACGAATGCTATGCCTCTGTTATTCAAAAAGTAGTTCCTACCATCATAAGAAAACCCTTAAATTCAATTTTTTTTAATGCTCAAAAATTTATTTCTGAGAAAAAAAAAATTAAATTAAACCGATCAATTGTTTATATATATATAATTATAACACCCGTGGGGAATCGCTAGACTCGCATCGGATGCCTCCCCTGGCTGTAAATTATAAGGAAATATAAAATTAAAATCTGTACCGCTACAACCCATGAAAGGTCAGAGGTTCAGTACTTTGTAAGGAAGTACTGTTACTAGACCAACGGTTGTGCAAGGAGGTGATTTGGTCAGAATCACACTCGCCCGCCAGATTTTTACCCAATTAAGGGTACTCAATATAAGAGGCTGGGTGGACCCCAGGAGGTCTCCAAGAACCCACAGGAGTTGACTCGCGGTTACAGTGTAACAGAAAACAATTTTCTGCCCAGCTGGATTCGAAAAAGAAAATATAACTAAGCGAGACTTCTCTAATAGCTGATGTTATGTGGGCCTTAACCAGACAGGTGTGTCCTACTTTTTGTCCCCTAAGAGGTGTCCCGTGAGCATGTATCTCATGGTAGACAATTTGTACTATTGGATGCAATGATGACACTGTCAGCAAATCTTTACGATTGCTTTCAATGCAATTTGAAATTGTAAATTGTAGCTTTTCCATCAGGGGTTGAAGAATCTAGATTTCGTAAAAGATCTAAGATTTTCTTGCCTCGGCTCATAATTTAAAATAAGAAACGCAGGAGGTCTCCAGGTGAGCAAAATGCTCTAATAAGAAAAAAAAGATGTCACGCTAGGAGTGTACTGGTGGGAGAAATGCTCAGTCTTGCCCTTGCGAGGAGGCCAGATTAAAATTGAATGGAGTATAGGTAGGGAGGTAAAAGAGGGAGTAACATAAAGAAGCGGCAATAGCAACATCAAAGGGTTAACGAAAGGTAGACAAAAGAATAAACAAAACAGATGAAATCATAGCAAAATATAGACATTTATTTTCCAACATGAGAAAAATGCTCAAGGTTACACTTCCAAGTAAAGGCACACCTGAAAACAAATTACATACTACTTGGCAACAAATTTAAAGTAAATTCAAAATCGAAGAGCATATCTTGGAGGAATCCAAGTGTATTGGCTGGAAAAATACTTTGAAATGAATGTAACTGCACAAAGACTAGCGGATGAGAGAAGAGTTATAATTAAAGGGGCAATTTCTTGGCGCTGTAAGCCTCGAAATCATTAAAAATGATGTTCCAACATGTATTACCATAAGATTGGAAAATTCTTCAGAAGTAGCAGTTAACAGATCTGAGACCTGTCGTTCCTGAATGAAATCAGGATACTGAAATTTAAGCAAATTTTGAAGAGGAATTATTTGCAGAACTCATGGAATAAAACGGTATTCCCGTGGAAGAAAGATTTGTCCTTCCCCGTTTACTTTATGAAGCACGAATTTGGACTATTTAGTCAAAGTTATTAGCATTAAAAAAAAAAAATTATCCTACTTCAAGCACTGGAAAATAACTGAATTGCAAGGAAGTTCCAATCCCTTTTATTTTCATTACTAATCACTAACGAATGGGAGAACTTTGCAATACTTATTCTGGCCAAAATAATTAAATGGTATTTATTTCTGTCCTTTACTGACCCCACTTCCAACCATCTTCTCCTCATATAATATTCAGGATCAACAACTATTACATCAATAGAAATTTATTCTTTTTTTATACTAATTTTTTTTATGAAACACGTGTAGGATTGACTAAAGGTAGCTTTCTCAGACACTGCTTAAGCATCTTCAGTAGTTTTTTTTTTATTAATTTAAGGCAATTCACATTGAAGGTGGTATTTGCCTAGTTATCTTTAGGTGACCAACCTATTCTAACCATGGTCTAATTTTTCATTTTGTAGGACCGACGCTTAATGAAAAAAGTCAACACACAAGGCCGGATTCGAACCGGCGCCGTCCGCAGATCTCAGACTGACCAGCGCCCAACTATCTGAGTTACGGACGACTCTTCTTCAGTAGTTAAGATTTTTTTTGTTTAGATATGCCTATTTAAAGAAAATACCGCAGTTGCTGGAGGTTTTCGTTTTTAAACTTTAAAAGATTTTTTTTTAGAAGATAGGATAGAAATATAAATATAATATAAGTAGTAAAAATAATAGCCTGTTTCGTTTTTTCCTATTGCCAAATGGGTTTTAACTTCCGATCCAGCAAGACAAACTATATACAGAATAACCGATATTTAAATTAATATCGAGGGATATCATGAAGAAAAATTTATATCAAAGGAAACATGCGTTTCGTCCCACCGTGCCGCGCACCTGTCTTAACCACGTACAGTAAGCAAGTTGAGGATGGACGAAGGAGCGAGCCACAGACGCACATCTTTCAAATATACATTTCTATTAGATTTATTTTATGTATCATTGAAAAAGGATATCATCCTTGAACCACAGGGAATGTCGGTTATTGCACCAATATTGTCCATATCGTTATGTTAAAATTTCTTCCAGAACATCACTGACAAGATGATGCAGGTGTTATTTTTTGATTTTTTTTAAATTAATTTTTTTAAAAAATATTTAAACTAACCCAGGAATTAAAATTAAACGATACTCAGGCCACTGTTGGTACTGTTATAGTTCATTTTTTCAACAGGAAAAGTCAATTCCAATTAAAATCTGCGACACAGTTCACCGAACAAGAATCTTTAGCCGTTTCGAATCGGTCCATTAAGAAAGAACCTGGCTACAGGGTTGGACCGTCTCAAGACAGAAACTAATTGGCTACAACATAATGGATCTTCTTCCAGATTAAAATTCCTAATAAAATCTGCACCAATGGAATGCATACAAAAGAAAAGCCACGATCCGAAGACGTAGTTATATTTGTTTAAAGCATTAATTACGTGAGTATAGAAAAGCTAGAAGTCACCCCTTCTCGAAGTTCACTAATTAAAAACAAGTCTTCCCACTAATTGCCCCCTCTGGCAAAGTCCTCAAGTATTAAGTACTTTGTCCGTCTCGGCCACCTAATTATTCAGTGAAGCGGACTTTAAGAAAGTTGAAAAGTCTTTAAACAACAGGAATCCTTCTTTCGAGGTTTCTATTTATACAGGCGAAATTAACACTTGAATGGACAGAGAACGCCAATGATGTCGGAAAAACTGTCTTATTTATTTAAGCGTTTACTCTTCGATGTCGTTTTTTTTCTTAGTATGAATGTTGGAAACGACTTTAAAGTTCTGTATCTGAATTCATCTATTTACTTTTTCTTTTAGTTATTTTTTCGAATACTTAGTTATTGGTTAATTATACACAATAATTATTTAGTTCTTTTGTAAGAATAACATTACTAATCAATATGTGATTGAATAATATTTGAGATAAATCATTGTGTGACGTTTTAAAATATTACTAAATATTAATTCTGAAATTGATCGTTTTGAGTATCCCAAATGCTGTATTTTAAGTTCAATAGAAGTTAGCAAGGATTTGCTAACATCACAATACGCTTAAATATGAATCGGTTTAAAAAGCAGCCGCATTAAGTTTTACTAATTTTTTTTTTTTTTATTTATTGATATTTACAACTGTATAAAAAAATACAACCAGTAAATTTGATCATAATGACATAATGATATGATACAAGATGTAGAGAAACTAC
>NW_027111361.1:847456-849149 GCF_000696795.3 Halyomorpha halys | reverse complement strand
CTATTAATAAAAAAAAATAAATAAATTTCAATATGTAAATAACAAGAAAAATATATAAATAAAATCAGTATAACCAAACTAAATTACATACAATATTTACTATCTCGACCTAAGGATCCCCGAGCCGACCCTATCCTCCAGCATGAGGGGTAGAACGAGGCTCTTCGAGATCCCAGCGCAGCCCTCTCACCGCGTCACTGGAGATGAGCCAGTGGATGCTGAGTATGTGCACTAAAGCCACAATCATTCATTGTTACTAACCCACAAATACCTGCCATACAGTATCATTCAATAATACTCTACTTATCTCTTTCGGACAGATTCCCCACTTAAGACTAGATTTGGATAAATAACTAGCTTGGAATCCCCATAAAAAGACTGAGAAGATAGGAAACAGCTCATCGGTTCTTCATTACAACACACTAGACAGACGGTATGACCTTCCAATTAATTATAAAAGACTCATTCATGTGTTTATGATAAGGCCTAATTGAACTTGCGGAGTTGAGCTTTAGGGCTCCACTAAGCCATTGAATTCTTTAGTCCAACCCTTTCCTTCGTAAAATCCTCAATGCTCATTACTCTGTTACAAATAAAATTATACATAATGAATTGAGGTCATTTTCCATATCACATTGCTTGATTAGTGGCACATCTGATAATAAAAAAGTTTTGATTGTATTTAGAATTAGACGTATTGCAAAGAAAGAATAGTAGAATGCGGTTACATTCCTTTCGGCCTACAGACTAAAGTTATGAGATGTCAAAAATTAACCTCAATCTACATTAAAGTTGGGAGCGTGGTAGCCACGGGGTAAAGCGTGTGGTTACTACCTCTAAGGACCTGAGTTCGAATCCGGCTGGGCAGAAAATTATTTTATATTGCACTGTAACCATGAGTCAACTCCTGTGGGTTCTGGAGCCCTCCTGGGGTCCATCCAGCCTCTTAACTGGATAAAAATCTGGCGGTCGAGCATGATTCTGACCGAATTACCTCATTGCACAACCATTGGTCTTCTAACAGTATTTCTTTAGAAAGTACTGAACCGCTGACCCTCCATGGGTTGTAGTGGTACAGATTTAAATTTTTTTTACAGTAAAGTCTGTGGAATATCACGAACAAAAATAAAAGTAAAACATTTTTGTCAGATGTGTCAAAAATCAGATTAACTCTCTATCCACCCAAACCCACTTGTTTCTTACCTCACTTCCTGATTCATGATAATGGACTCTGAAAGGAAGATGGTCTCGAAATCTTTAATATATAAATGTTATGTGAGTTCTAACAATAGATAGATATTACACAAGTCTTCATCACGGCATTATACCATCATATCACATATGATATGATACTTTTTTTTTTTAGTTAATACGATTGTGAATCTCAATAAATTCAAAACTGTTAGGTTATTTAATATAAATTAAAATATCGACAATATTAAATATATCATTGCCTGAAGCCTACTCATCTCTCTTTTCCCAGTCCGCCGGTGTTCCTCAAGGTAGTATCTTAGGTCCCATTCTTTATACGATTTATACAGCTGACATCCCAACCCACCCTAATACAGTGCTAACAACATATGCTGACGACACATGTATACTTTCTGTAAACAACGACCCAACTAATGCATCACAAACACTACAGGCACACATAACATCTATTGAAGAATGGTGTAAAAACTGGAGAATCAAA
>NW_027111361.1:840172-846923 GCF_000696795.3 Halyomorpha halys | reverse complement strand
AAAAAAAAAAAAAAAAAAAAAAAAAAAATCATTGCCTGAAGACAAATAAAATAAATATATCGTCGCAAATCAATTATGGCCAATATTAAAAAAAAAAAATTGGGTTGTGATATCCTGCCGACAGACTTACCGTGTTCTATGTACACCGGAGAGATAGTTGCGGATAGTTTGAAGGTAAGTAATGGAAGTTGGGGTCTAGTTGTGAGGCGGGAAGTTGTGGGCCGATAAGGGACTTTGTAATTAAGCAAAGAAAATATTATGGTTAATTAGTTAGCGAGGGAAGGGATTGCGGTGTGATAGGCACGCAGGGTGATGTCCATAGATTGTCGATCAGCAGTACCACTTAGTACTTGTAGCCGGTTTCTGACTCACTCCTGCTAGGATACTTAGGAGGGTTAGAGTTGCCTCAAGTTTTCCGCAACCGGCCTCTAACAACCTCTTAATTCGTCGTTTTCAACTTGAGCAGAACAAACAACTCTTAACCACCCGATCACGACTTGTTAGTTCCTTTTAAAGGTTACCTTAGTCGCCGGTTATTCAGCAGCACGAAAATGGTGGTTGGAGTTAGGAATCTATTAGACGTTAGGCTAAAAGGTTATCTTAATATCTCAAGTAATATAAAAACACCGATACGAGTTTCACACACTATACAAATTAGTATTTTAAGTTTTCTCGAGTAGAAAATAACGAATCTAAACTTCCTGCCAATAATACAACAGTTTAACTATAAATAATAATGATACATAGCTTCGTAAATGCGATCGTAAGAGATCGGGTAGTCTCGGATTTTTCCATTTCGAAGTGGATCTATTATCCTTGTATTCTCCTTTAATTATTTATCAAATTCTGTAATATTTTGTTTATATCCATTGTTTATTAATGCTAACGATGAGAATTAGGTATTTATTTTAATAAACAAATCCAAGAAGAGTCAGGGGTTCAATAATTTCTAAGGTATTTTTGTTTCTTGAAGAACGGTTCTACAAGTGATTGTAGTTATTTGTTCGTGATCACATTCAACCGCTAGAGTTTTCCCCAGTTAACTTTACGAGGCTGGGTGGCCCCCCAGAGGGCTCCCTGAACCAACAGGGTTGACTCACGACTGTATTAAAATAATAAATAATTATCTGCAACAGCCGGATACGAACCCGTGTCCTTGGAGTGTCCTTACTCACTGAGCCACCTCACTCCGCAATGGTACTTTACAGTAATTTTTTTTTTAATTCGTCATTTAAGACCGGTTAAACTATTTTTACGTGGATAGAACCTATCTGATATCAAACCCCATTAAATTGTACTTTGATTAACCGAATTTAATCAAAATCTTTAAAGACAATTTTTGATAAAATCTTAATCTAAGTGCAAAATTGATACTCTAAAGTGGTACTTCTGGTTGATCCATTTTAACGAAAACCTTGCTGTGACATCCCAGCAATGCCCCAAATATGTAATTTCAGTTTCCTACGAATTTTTGAATTTTTTACGAAGTTTTTGAGCTTGGCTGTTTGTGTGTTAAAGACTTGGTTATTTGTCGTATTCACGGAACCTCAAAACGTATATTTCCTTCAGAAACTCGAATTAGAAAATAGATAAGTGAGAGTCAAAAAACACATCATAAAACTTTCACTTAACCCTCTACTT
This sequence comes from Halyomorpha halys, assembly GCF_000696795.3. NCBI lineage: Eukaryota > Metazoa > Arthropoda > Insecta > Hemiptera > Pentatomidae > Halyomorpha > Halyomorpha halys. The sequence goes on along the minus strand of NW_027111361.1, from coordinate 845,282 downwards.
AGAGTTGAAATCGTCACTCATTCCAAAATCGAAAAACTTCTTTACCATTAACGCTGGGCTTTGGGGGTCCACTAAACCTTCGAATTCTTCTCGTATCCAATCCTTACAATCCAAAATACTTCGTAAAATCCTCAATGCTCCCTACTTTGTCACAAAGAAAATCGTACACAAAGACCTTAATGTTCCATATGAAACCGATTTAGCCCAAACCGGATATCATTCCTTCCATTATAAACCCCCTAATCATCCAAACTCACTAGATTCTAACCTTGCTTCTCTTCCAATCCTGACAATTCTCCGAGACGCCTGAAAAGAGAATGGCCATGAGACCTACTAATGTAAAAGCTTCATTAGAGTGCTACCGATGGGTAGTTTCTCTACACGCCTGTATCACTCCATAATAACATACATCAAATTTACTAAATGTATAATTATGTATAGTTGTAAATTCCAATAAATATCATTATAGACGTAACTGAACTTATTACCGCGAATACTAGAGTTCATAAATATAAATGATTTTTTTTTTTTTTTTTTTCCGAACCCTCTAAAACAGAAATAAAATGTGAGTTAGTAGTGCATTACTGTGTAGAAAGAAAAAGTAATTCGTGTTGTGTCTTACCTTTTACTACCTTTGGTATTTAAAGGTTACCTGTTATATTTAATTTTACATATGAGCTATCCGTTCAGCAACTATTTGAGTCCGGAGGTGAGGGGCCTCCTCGTGTTATATCGCATATAATATATAAATAAAAATAAAAATACAAATAATAAAGACAATAGATAATAGTGAAATGATAAGAGAAACAGTCTGAAATCAAAAGAAGTGTGGGGGAGGGGGTTGGGGTGCATCAGTAGATGGAGCTATGAGGTGATGTTAATAGGGTTTTTGGGACCTTTCCTGCCCTGCCACCTCGCAGGAAGGGGGGATGGGGTGATGGACTGGAATACTGGATTGAAGGAAGCAGGGAGACTGTCGAAGAATTTAATGTGTCTCCGTGTGATGTGCTGTTGTACAGTTTCTAACTGTAGTTCGTTATGAATGTGTGCCATGTTACGTCTTTCAAGAGATGTCCCTCGACATATCTTCTGTAGTGTTTTTAGAACTTAAAATATAAATGAAAATTGTGATAGGAAGAATCATTAATCCTAATAAATTGAATTCGACGGGATGGGAGACTCTGTAAATAAAAATTTGTGTAAATATTATTAGTTGGTAAGATGGCGCCTAACTTGTTAAAATTAAACTGGTAACTGTACTTTGTGGAAAAGATATCTTTTTTAGATTGTTAATTTTCTTTGAAAAATTACTTAAATTCTTATTTTAATTACTAAAATGGTTTTTAATTATCAAATTAGTTTTAACTATTAAATTAGGCTTTAATTATTAAATTAGGTTTAATTATTAAATTAATGTTTAATTTCTAAATTCGTTTTTAATTACTAAATTAGTTTTTAATTATTAAATTTTATTTGTTTTATATTATTCGTTACGTATTTATTATTATTATTATTATGAAAGGAATATGGTCCGGGTGCGGTCAAAAAAACTCAAATAGTAGAATTATACTATTTTATTGAGCCCCGCTCATTTGGTATATTTTGTTTCTTAATTACTTACACACATTGTATTCCATTTGTTTATACTTTACTTTTCCTTTGTTTTTCTATCTTTTTTTTTTTTTTAATATTTCTTCTCCCCCTATTATGTATATTTCCATTTATTGTTCATCTAATTTAAATACTGTTTTATCATGTTTACTTTACAAATTATTTTCGTTATTGTGGCACAACTACCGTCCCCACTCCTCTCAATACCAACGGTCACTTTTGTTTTGTCTGCATTCTGTCTCATCATTTGATTTGTATTCTTTTTTCTTTTTACATCTCTTTATTTGTATTTTCTTTAATATATCTTTTCTTATCTATCTGTTACTTCTCTTCGTTTCTTATTACTGTTGTTATTACCTTTTTCATTTACTATTTACAACCTTTAATTTTTCTTATTATATCTTACTTTTTTACATTTTATACCCTGTTATTTTACACTTATGTTTTTGTTTTGTTTTTTCTTCTTTTTTTTTCCTTTTGTAACTATGTGTTTGTATCTTTTTTAGCCCTGAGAAGCCCTGCAACGTGGGGCGAAACGTTGGCTCAATAAAATAGTATAATTCTAGAGTTTTTTTGACCGCACCCGGACCATATTCCTTTCATCTTTACACACGGTCAATCAATAATCTTCCATTACTATTTTTTTGTTCTTTTTTGACCGCACCCGGACCATATTCCTTTCATCTTTACACACGGTCAATCAATAATCTTCCAGTATTATTATTATTATTTCATTCATTATTAGGCACCCTTCTCTTAACAATAGTAAGTAAAACCGTCATTGTTTGTGTTTAATGGTCCGGATAATTTAGTGTCAGCTAAATATTACTCATGACAAAAAAATTGATTTAGGGATGGTTATTGAATGACTGTGAATAAGTGGACTTTATTGGAATTTCAATGATGAATTAGTGGACTGTATGGGTTGGTTTGAATGACTGAATGAAGGCGCAGAATTAGCTTTGCATTATGTTTATAACAGTGCTTTAACCAAAATAATGAATAGAAATACACAAAATGAAAAAAGAAAGAAATTGAACCTGGACAAACTGAAATTCTGTTCTGTTCTAAAAATTTGATGACATTTTCTATTTGAGTAAATATAATGATCAGTCAATATTGTCATTCTTTCATGTTGAATGGATGCTGGACTTAATTGATTTGTGATTTTTGATTACTTCATTTTTCTTTATTGATACTTGTCACATATGCCTCAATTTTTCTTATATGTACAAGAGCCCGAGAAGAGAAAAAAAGGCAGTTATTTCACCCCAATTTTGGATTATTTTAATGAAAACTATGTATAATTACCAGCCAAAATTGATGAGTCTGCCAAGTATAGGTAGGGGGAATAAAAAATGCCGGCTATTTCAAAACGTTATAAATAATTAATTTTTCATTCAGAGCTCTATATCTTTAAACTACTTCCAACTATAGAAAATCTAAGTGATATCATTTAAAGAAGAGTAAATCTGCTAAAATATGATTCCTAGTAGAGCTATTTACGTTCAATAGTTCTCGAGATAGCTTTTTAAAAAGCTACATTTCATAAAAATGTTGTACAAAATGTACTGAATGATCAGTAGTTGCTTAATTTATGTTGAAAGATCTATATCTCTAAAACCATTCTACGCACAGATGTCTATTAGCACTCAAATTAAAGCAAGTTAATGGACTATAAAGTAGTCTATGACCTTTATCTTCGTAGGAATAGTAGTTTTCATTATATTTGCTAAAATAAATTGATGTAGTTGTTCAGACAAATTATCATTTGCCAAATTTATATTCATAAGCGAATATCATAAAAACTACTACATATACGAAGTTAAGTGTCATAAACAACTTTATATTAAGTTAAGTTTCATTTATTTAGAGTGCTGGCAGACGTATGTGCGCCTTATGAGGATTGAGATATATTTATTGAAAAATCAAACATTTTATACGAACATCTAGAAATTAACATTTTGTAAATATATTTTGTCGAATATCATAAAAACTACTACTCATACAAAGATAAACGTAATGGACTATTTTATAGTAAATTTAACTAGCTTTAATTTGAGTGCTGATAGACATCATTACGTCTTATAGTTTCTGAAATAAAGGTTTTTATAAATGAAACTTATTGTCCGAACAACTATAAATCAATTTATTTTAGCAAATATAATGAAAATTACTATTCCTACGAAGGTAAAGGTCATTAACGTTTTTATAGTCCATTAAACCAGCTTTAATTTGAGTGCTAATAGACATTTATACGTCATATAGTTCCTGAGGTATAGATTTCTCAAAATAACTTAACTAACTGCTAATCTTTCAGTATATTTTTAAGAAATGTTGCTTTTTAAAAGGCTATATCTCGAGAACTATTGGACGTAAATAGCTCTATTAGAGCTAATATTTCAGCAAATTTACTCTTCTTTAAATAATGTTCTTTTAGATTTTCCATGTTGTTGGTAGTTTTTAAGATATAGAGCTCCGAATGAAAAAATAATTATTTTTAACGTTTTGAAACAGCTGCCATTTTTTATTCCCCCTACCTACCCTTGGTAGACTCATCAATTTTGGCTGGTAATGATACATAGTTTTCATTAAACTAACCAAAAATTGGGGTGAGATAACTCCCTTTTTCTCTTCCCGGCTCTTGTACTATTTCTGCTTGGCTCTGTTTGAGCCTAACTCTCTCATTCTGTTCATACTAACAAATTAATGAAATAAAAAATGGTTGCTTTTTAATTAGAGTACTAAAATATGTCTGAATCTGCATTCTACTAGGGCTAAGTAGATCTATTGATGTATATGGTGAATATGTAATAGAGTCAGTTTTATGTTGTTTTAAATTATGGTGAGGGATATGATTTTTAAACATTTTGTGTTTTTCATATTTTCAAAAGTGTCAATAAAGCAAGAAAATTTGATTAGAACATTTGATCCATGTGTCAGCGTCCTCATAGAAAAATCGATTATCAGTAAACTCGTCGCCCACTAAAAAATAAATTCGATTTCATTTCAACTCCGATTTATGGAGGCTTTATTGTATGTTATAAACCCGATTCCATATTTTGAATTTAAATTATCCCAACTGGAGTATATTGGATTCCAAATGGATAAAAAGTTATTTTCAAAACAAGAAAAATTTGAAATTCCGAAAATAGATTACCTAGAAAATAGATAAAACATTATCTAAATACAAAAGTTTTTATTTTACATTCGAATTTAAAATTATTTGAATTAATTAGAAAAATTAATAATTTTAAATGTATGAATTAATCTTCTGAATAATAAGGTCTATTAATCACATATAAGATTAAGTACAACTGTTCTTATATTTAAAACAATCCTCAGGCCACTGCTGAGGTACGGCTGTGAAGTCTGGAGAGCGGCATCCTTCACGAAAAGGAAAAAAACTACAATCTTTTCAAAATAAAGTCCTAAGAATCGCAGTTAATGCTCCTTAGTTCATAAGAAATAGCCAATTGCATCGCGAATTACAAGTGGA
>NW_027111361.1:826048-839713 GCF_000696795.3 Halyomorpha halys | reverse complement strand
ACCAGGCCGATCTTGTATAAAAATAAAATAAATAAAAAAAATAAGATTAAGTACACAATTATTTAATAATGAATAATTATGAATTTTTTTCCGATTAGCTACAGACCTTATAGATATTGGCCCCCCCGAACCAGCCTTCTCCACGCCTGCCTGTCTTGGGCTACTGCGTTCCAGTTTGCTGCAAGCAGCTCTGTCCCATCTTTCTTGATTCTGTCTATCCATCTGGTTTTTGGCCTCTCACGTGCTCTTGCCAATTATTGAGGCATTCATTGTTGTGTAGAGGTGTCCTGAAGATAGCATTGAGCCTCTACCCCACCCATTTTAACCTCCTTGATTTCATATCATGAGATATTGACTGACCAGTCACTGCAAGCAATTTACTGTTAGTTCTCCTCCTCCATATGTTAAGGGTCTAATCTCAAATCGTTCTTCTAATTGTATGGAGGTCTTTTCGTTCAAACCTCCAGATTCTGCTTTTTGGGATACCTCTTAGAGCCTAGGTATTGTAGCTGTGTATAAGAGCTGGCAAAATCATGGCATTAGCTTCAGATTTTTAGAGATTTCAGTGTTCTTGACAAAGAAAAAAAGTCTCTGTTCGCACTTATTATACGCTAGTCTATCTCAGACCGTTGATCAATTATTGATGTTATTGTGGAGCCGACGTTAATTAATTAACAATAAATCGATATATATTAATTAATTAAATTTCATTGTTCAAATTTCAAGTCTCTATAAAATGAAACCTGAAAAAGTGGTTCTTATCGTTTTTAAATAACTATACACTATTTTTGGGATGCTATCTTTGTTATTACAGGGATAGAATTGACTAAAAATGCAGATGAATGCAGCTTGAAAATGTGTGTATATATTAAATACACCAGATAATAGGAGAAACTTTTATAAGTGATTGAATAAAATATAAGTAATATAACAATGTAAAATATAAAAAAATATAAGTAATAGATCGTTAATAGGAGAAAAAGAATAAATATTAATTTAAATGCGAGTTTATTTATCATTTAGTGCAATAAAAAGATGTCATTTTTTTTATTTTCATTGATTAAAAAAAAAAACTTATTAACTGAAACTTTAAAATTTTAATCAATTCAGATTGATAAGGAATACGAACCCCATTCTTTAAAATCCACATTTTATATATAACAAAAAAATTTCCAAAAATTTTAGTTCATGTACCAAATTTTTTAGAGACGTTTCGGCTCTTTATCTAATTTTAAGCTATCTGGTGACGTCCGACTTTCGGTTTGAATTAATTTTTTTTTTTAAATAACCTGAACCACTTCCTGCAAAACATTTTCTGAGAAGGGTAATAGAAATTTTAAAAATATTATGCCTACTTGTTCACTTCACTCGACAATGTTTTCTCATTTTTTTGTTTCAAAATTAGCAGATAATATCATCCAAATTTGATTGTTTGATTGGTTACTCAATTAATGCTCATTGATTAATTACTCAATTAATTCTTTTGTAAAATCGAATTTATGAATAATTATGAGGATTATTGTCAATAATTTTTAATTTACTTTTTCAAATCATTTGCATATTGCCCAATGGTGCGATTATTTTGTATGTTTTATTTTTTTTTTCTTAGTTCAAAATGAAATTAGAATGTATTTAAGTGTTTTATATATTTTCTTTGTTTTTAACCAACGTTTAAAAATAAAACGCATAGAACTTCGGAGTTAAAATATTTCATTGGACTACTCGCCCACGTTATGTTATATGTATTGTATGTTATAAAATATATTTATTAGAGAAATTGTATTTTTTATATTAAAAAAAAAAAATCCTAGGACTGTTGGTATTAGATTTAGGATGGAGAAATATGACTTAAAAAATCGTTTACAAAAAATATCTCCAATAGCACTCAAGTTTCGGGCGCAAAAAAAAAAAAAAAATTCTAAGGAGATGATGTGGTCAGTTGAACGACCCGGATTCGGCCCACGCGAAGGGTTCGGTACGCACTCAGAAACAGAAAATCGATAACATCCGAATGCAAGCCCGGAAGCATTATTGTGCATCAAAGCTTTAATATCCGTTTTTAGGGAGACCTAAACGTTATATCTGATAACTAGGACCTGAATCTTAATTTTGATAGATATTTTCGTATTTAAATTAATATTTAAAGAAGATGGCCACGAGACCAGCTAATGTAAAATGTCATTAGAGTGCTATATACTCCTGTAACACTCCATTTTAACTAAGATCATATTTACTAAATGTATTATGTAATATACAGTTTTAAATTTCAATAAAGATATTAAAAAAAAAATGATATTTAGTGATTTTTTTAGGTTAAATATTCTGTATTTTTTTTTTTTGTACACATTTAATTTAAATGTACTAGAATATTTTCTAATTCTTAAAAACAGAAAAAAAAGAAAGAAAGAAATAATGAACGAAGAAAACCGGTAAGATGGCCTACAAATTAAAAATGTAGATAATCAATGTGCATTCCTTCAAACTTGGCTTCTTTGAATAGTTTTTAGCCAATTGTAACGAATTCGCGATTCTTATATCCGATATTATTGAATGGTAACTATCGATATTATATTCTTATCAATTGTATTACTGTCTTAATATCAATCGGAAAGCATCGAACTTGCTTCAGATACGATATTTTAAAGACAATCTGTATTGACTTGCTGTACGAACATAGTTTTATTTATTATAAAGCTAAAACATTTAAAAGAGAAAAAAAGTTAATAAATGTAAAAGATATGTGTATATATATATATAACTCACAAAAAATAGGCGTGGGAGTAACGGACCCAACCTATGAAAACCATGTCGTGAAACGCGCGATGTATTTCTTAAGCGAGGCCTTGGACCTCCACGGTCTGTCGCGCCAATGAAAAATATATATATATCGCATATATATATATATATATATGGGAATAATGAAATAAATACGGGGAGAAGAGTTAAATTCTGACTACTCCGAAGAACTTTAGAAAATAATCAATATCAGATATATGTTGCATATTCAGTCCGAAACTGATTTTATATTTTCCATATGCAAACAAAACAGCAAATTCATAAAATTTCTTTCTATGATTATACTCCGAGGCACTGGAAAAGGATATGGCCACAGAATCTTTCGGTATCCCATAGTTATTGTCAGACAGCTGATCGGTTCTTACATCAAAAGATTTTTAGTGTAATTATTATCGAATCAACAGTCAGTGAATGAAATGGAAGATCTCAACTTGAATCCTTCGCCGAAGATCCTTTCCGTCTTCTTTGATTGAAAACCACTAACCATATCCGACACAGTACGGTATCTCGGTTTCCTCTTAGACAAAAGACTAACATGGAACTCTCACACGCGACTCAGATGACAACGTATTCAATCCCTTCAATGCTTCGAACTGTGTATATGTATAAACACAATCCAGATTAAACTGGAAATACAAATATTGGCTACAAGTGTCGGTTTCCTTCCCATTCGAGGGGTAAAAAATTACAGATAAAAAAAAATGTTACCTATTTTTCGAGTAGAATAGAAAAAAATTATAAAACATAGTGCAATAACAAATGTTTATTAAATAATAAGATATAACAATTTCCTTGGTATCATTTTTACCCCGCCATGTGACTTTGGTACACCCTTTTATATCATGGATTCCAAGGATATTAATGCTGTTCCATTGTCACCCGTTCTTTTCACTCCCTACAGGTTCTAGAAGATTTCAAGATGTAGAAGAAATATTTTTTAAATATAATTTAGCCAATTTGAAGAAATTAACGAATTGGTGAAACGTCCAGCACTTGTCTAGCACCTTTTTTAAGCCCACCAGAACGTTTCAAACTTGCAACTGTACCACAGATACCCCACTTTACGGTATGTTATTTAATAAAATAAATAATTATTTACCTATAGTATTATAGTATTCTTCTTAAAATCTGATTAACTGTCAAAATGCGTAATCATAAGACGCAATCCCAATGGGGATTTCAGAGTTTTGGTGCCCTACCCTCAAAATATAGACCAGTGTGACCCAGCGAAAGTCAAATAAACATTGTTATATTAGATTTTATGTTAAAATTGTGGAGCTAAAACTGTAATTGCCAGTTTTCTTGGTTAGTAAAATAAATAGGCAATTTTTTTTTTTTTTTATCATGTATATTACAAGATTCTTTATTTTTACTAAATAAGAACACACTATTGTGTATTTTTTCTCCTATTGACATTTGTGTATGTAATTTTTTTTCTTTACTATATTATACTTTTTTTTCCTACATAACTGTAGGCTGTCAAATATCTATTGATTTTTTTTTTAAGTTGATTATCGACTAAAATGATTGAGGATAAAATCCTCAGAATCATATTGAACCCATTTTGTTTAAAATAAAAGTATATAAATTTTTTTGTTATTTGTATTGGTTCTATTATATACATGAAAATATATTCTTCAAATTTTATACACATTTTGATTTTCTCTGCACGATTTTACACATTTTAAAGTTTTTACTACTTGTTTTTCGGTTGTTATTGCACAAAAATTCGGTATATAAGTAGGTATTTTTTTCTTTACTATATTATCCTTTTCTTTCTACATAACTGTAGGTAAATATCTATTGACTTTTTTTTTTTTTTTTTTTAAAGTTGATTATCGACTAAAATCCTCAGGATCATATTGTTTAGAATAAAAGTATATCAAATTTTTTGTTATTTGTAACGGTTCTATTATATACATGCAAATATATTCTCCAAATTTTAGCAACGTTTCGCTCCTTTTCCATGGATATTTTCCATTTTTTTTTTCTTCTACCCAATACTTTTTCATAAATACTACTCTACTAATAGTATTAGTTATAACAATAGGTCATTTTTTTTCTTAGGGACTGATATTTTATTTTTTATCTTCATAAAAGATTGTGGATTGTCAATTTTTTCCCTTTCATCTATGATTTACCTTTTTACTGAATAAAAGTATACTGTGTACATTGACATTTTTGTGTTTAAACAGATTTTTTTTCTTTCCTATTTTTTCCTTTTTCTTTACAATAGTTCTATAGGTAAATGTATTTTTTTTTAATAACAATTTTATATCTATATTTTTTTATTACTTGTCTTTATATTGCTTCACCATTCTTCTTTTATATTTCGGTCTATATTGTTTAAATATTTCTATTTCTCATAACTTTGAAGGTAATTTTTTCCTTTTTTTTTTTTAAAATTTAATTATTTTAATATGTCAAATGACAAGTTATATATATATTTTTTAAGTACAATCCTGTTATTCTTAAGGGAATTTACCGTTGAATATTTTTTTTTTTTAATTCTATTCTATTCTTATAACTTGTAAAAATTATTAATTTTTTATTCTCTGAAATTTTTTACCTATCTAATGAAGACTTAGACAGCCGACACTCACAGGCTATATTTCAATTTCGAGTTTTATCCAGGAGCAGAGAGAGCCATTTCCAGGGGTTATTGGGCTGGACAAGAGGAGGAAGATATAGTGGATGGAAGAACATGTTGAGGTGAGTCAAGCCCATTGGAGCGCGGTAGTGGACATGCCTTAAATCCATTTAGAGGCTGACTGGTGTCCCAAGTCTCTGTCCATTGTTTACCCTGCACATCCCTTACTCTGTCAATTGCCCCTCTCTAAGCCCTCTACTACACTCTATTAATGCAAATGGCAACTAATTGAAATCGGCTCTAGTAGCACAAACTACGAGGCGTTTTATAAATTTCTTAGATACTTATGACTGTATATTTGTACAAGAGCCAGATATATAAAACCTAGCCTACAAAACATTAGTATATGATATTAAAAAATAATATTTATCTCACCTTACACGAAAAACGATTTATAGCGGTCCTAAAACTCATAATAATTAGTTTATCAATTTAGTAAAGTTTTTTTTTTTGTTTTTCGCCAATTACTCCTAAACGGTGCATCTTAATGAAAATGTTTTGTTACAACAAATTAAATAACACTAAATTTTCGGCCGAATGAATACCATAAAATATGAATTCAATAGTATGTCTTGAACTGGAATCAGTCGTAAACCGAAAAAAAATGTATATATTTTTATTAAGTTTGCCAAAAAGTGAAATATATTACTATAAATAAAGACAATACAAATAAAAATGTCTAAAACCCAAGTTTTTTTGTTTTTTACTTAATAAAAACTTATGATTATATACCGGAGTTTTGTGCAATAAAAACCGAAAAACGAGCAGTGAAAAATCTAAAATGAGTAAAATCGTGCAGAAAAAATCAAAATGTGTATAAAACACCTAAACGAATAATCAACTTTATTGTTCAATTTATAATATTAATACATGGAAAGTATAATATTACCTAACCTTGTATGAATCAAATTAAGCTCTCTAGATTTATTAAACAATACAAAAAAAAATCTTCATTTTATTATTACCACTAAGTATAAAATAAGGGAATATTTTTTTTAAATTTTGTTAATAGATTTGTCCTAATAAAATAGGAAAAAAAAATTTCTAAAATTAATCCATCTCGCCAGTTTTTCAATTCCTACCGTAGAAGTAACTTATTCCATCCACTTTTTAATTTTTGATTAATAGAGATGATGATGAAAAAAAAATGCTATTAAAATAATATGAAAAAATATATAAATTTTTTGTTAACGTTGTGTATTATAATTCCGTATCAGTTAATTGTGAAAAAAAAAATCAATAGTAAGCAAAACGAAATCTGTATAATCCAGGTTTTAATTGAATACAGAATAATAAATATAAACAAATTGTAGTTATATTATATTAAAATTATAATAACAAAATACAGTAATTGTAGTACAACTAAATATGAAATGAAATGAAAAAATTATTTTATGGACATATGTCCCCTAAGAATAAATACATGGTTTATATATTATGATTTTTGTCTAACAAGCATTTATAAAAGTTTCCAGTAAGCAAAATGAAATTACATTGAGATCTTGGCTTAACTACTATTTATAATGTTAATAAATATATGCTTAACTATACAATGATGCGGAGGTTTGGTTATGCAATAAGTGAAGATGTTGTTTAAAGGAAAGAATGGATGAAGATGGGGAGAGAGTTCGGGAAGGAGGTTACACGTATGACGAAGGATTTGCTGAAGAAGGTGTTTCTATAGGAGGGTGTTTAATGAATGGATGGATGAAAGAAGAGGAGACCAAGTTTATAAGTAGGTTTTTTTTATTTAAAGAACTTGGAATAGGAAAACACCAAGGAGGTATTGCCTTAGGGAGGTTGGATAGAGCAACTTCAACTCGGTTTACCAGCGGGAGACTTGAGAGCGCCTTGGAGCCCAAAGATAAATCTTACAAAAAAATTCACGAGTCTTCAGCCTCAACTCTAGACCTGCAGATAGCCCTCCATCTATGGTCTACCAAGGAACCGTAGTCGAAGTAGGGGAAGACGAGAGAGGATACCAAGAGCTGGCTGGTGTTCTGAGGAATGGGATAACGAAATTTTTGGAATTATTTAAGTACAGTTATGGATTTTCGTGTGATTTGAGAAATATGATTATTTCAGGAGAGGTGTTGGTCAAAGGTGACTCCAAGATTTTTTTATTGTAGAATAGAAGTGAATCGGTTGGTTGTTAAGGAAGAGTAGGGGATACTAAGGGTGGGGATGAAGGAACCACTGGTATATATGATATATATAAACATTGTTTGATGGGATTTATGTTCTAACATAATGATTGATTATAAACAGTTTGAATTTGAATTTTCAATGCATATAATTTTTTATTTTCCATTGCGCTTATAATTATTAAAAATAAGAATTTTAACAAAAATTTTGATAAATTCCGTTAACTAAATAAGTTTTTTTTTTTAAATTTCAATTAAAAAAGGTTTGTATATAATTGAATGTCTAAAGGAAAATAATACAGAAAAATGGTAAATAATAATAATAAAAAAAAAAAAATTAGGCTCATGATTTATGGAAAGATATAACCTCCAATGAATATCAAAACAACAATTGTTTTATTGTCCATAAATATTTAAAATGAGTACCTAGACAGTAATAAACAAAGTGACAACGCATTAATTTTTGTAATGTGAATAAATAGAGTATTTATTTCGACTGAATATAAGAAATCCTGATAAAACTGCATCTTTTTGATTATAGCCAGTGAGGAAATGACCAGGGTAGGTTGTCACAGAGATTTTCCAGCCGTTGGAGACACTAAGAGAAATGTCATACAGGCTGGACTCCATGCCCCATGACAAAGACAACTAACTGACAATCAAAATTCAGTTTATGACAGACTGCACCGGAGTTGATGAAACTACGGAAATTTGATGCTTATGGTTCTGTCAGACTCTCTATATGTGCGACGTCATTGGAAATCTTGGGTTCGTCATTGTCACATTGAATGGTTGAATAGAATAGTAATTAACATGCTAGAATTGATGGAATGGCAGAGGGATACAATGCACGAAAAATAGGTTTCTCAGTTAGGCACCTGGATAATCCACAAGTGGAAAATGCCGGGGTTACGATGCTCGGTGGTTAATTTTTTTTTAAGGATTATTAGTCCCGTCCGATCTAGGAGCCATTGATAAATATTCTAATTATTATTTGATACATAAATATAAAAATGTAATAACTTATTATTATTTATCAGATAATATACTTTAATATGTATTTTCTTTTTTCATAAGATAGGTATAACCGATTAGAAAGTTTTTATTATTTCTATTTTAACAGGTTACAAAGTGTGAGTAAGTAATAATGATATTTGATAAAAAACCTTGACCTGTTATCCTCGAATAAATAGTATTTTTAGTTTACACGGTATTTTAAAATTTTTATTTATTTTCTTTAATTGTGATACACTCCTCATTTTAAGTGGTTTGGCCTGATTACAAATATTATATTACCAATAGTCCTGAAATAGATATTTTTTTTTACTATAATATTTAACAATTATAATAAAAAATTCCATATAGTCTCAACATGTTTATACTATTACAACTTTAACGTTTCATCCATTCTGATCATTCTCAAGGGTATACATTAAAAGTTTCAATTACAATGTAATCATTAAAAATTATTTAAAAAAACATTATAAATTATCCTATTCGTAATATTATATATAATATAGCTACAACAAAGTTATTAAAAAGTTGTATGCTATTTTGAATTAAAAAAATATACCTTAGTTAATTTAACCTATAAAACATAATTAAATTTGGGAAAAACTATGTACCAATTAATTAACTTTGATAATTTTTATCAAAAATAAAGGACAAAATGTCTATTAGGATTGATATATAAAGTACCATGTTTGAATTGTCTAGCAATATACATAGAAGAAATGTAAACAATTATTGGGTGAAAGAATGTATCAGCATAGTAATGATGTTAAAATAAGGATAAAGACCGAAATCGAACAGCATTGACACAAAACTCGAACTAAGATTATGCTGAAATTTATTAAATAAATCAAATGGTATTCTTGTTAAGTCTCAACACTCTTTATTATATCAATAGACCAACGTTTCGGCCAATTCGGCCATCTTCAAGGATAACCATAAATATAAATTCTCACCTCACAAGTGTGAGTAAGTAATAATGATACTTGATAAAAAACCTTGACCTGTTATCCTCGAATAAATATTTTTTTTAGTTGATTTAAAGTCAAAACAATGTAGCAATAGTGTAATAATGAATAAATACTGTTGAGCTATATTTTTATTTTATGTACTATATTACTAATAATAGTATAGTGGGTATTAAAATTATTAGTAACATTATAAATATAATCAATAATGAGATGGTAATACAGTAATAGTAGCAACATAATATTACAATGGTATAATAAATATTTTATCGAATATACCAGTTTCATATCCAAACTCGGTAATTCTGTAAACGTGCGTTAAAATCTACATCTACTCTAATAATGATGTCATATTTTATTATTATTTATTCTGCAATGTCTGTAACATTTTTGACGTGACAACGTCTTATAAATCATTTTGCGAGATGCCATGTTAGAAAAAGTGTCCCGTAACGGAAATTGACTTCGTTTAACATATGGATATTATATCATATGTATAAAAATTAATTAATGTATAACCAAGCAAAAATAAATATCAGAATTCAATATGTGAACTGGTTTATTATTTCAAATATATAACATTGGATTGATTTTAATTTATATTTATGTAATATTAGCATAGAGTATACGTTGTCACGGAAATATGTCGCCTACACGGGCACGGTTTTTTCTTTGCATTTTACAAGTTTTCTCGATAAAAAAAAAATATATTGAATTACAAATTTTCGGCAAATTAAATTTCCTTTAATGGATGAAACTTTACTCTTTAAGAAACTTGAGTTTTTTATACCGTGGTCTATAAAAATTTTCAACTTAAAAATAAAGGCTAGACATAATAAAGGTTAATTTATAATAAATAATTAGAAAGTACTTTCCTCTAGTTAATTATTAAAAGTTAATTATAAAAAACTTTGATATTCCGATGGCATTATAGAAGAACTGATATATTTTTAACTAGCGAAAATGAGTCTAGTTCTTGGTATGAAATGAATTCCGAGGACGCCACCTAATGTACCATACCACAATTGATTTTGATTGATCGAAATAAAATATTATTATTTTTTTTTTTTTTTATATTTATACGATTCTAATTTCTAAAGTGGTTCCTAAATGTAACTAGAAGGTTTAAAAATATATATAAAAAATAAATAATTAATATGAAGGAACCTTCGAATTCCTCTCGTATCAAATCTTTACAATCCAAAATCCTTCGTAAAATCCTCAATGCTCCTTATTTTGTTACTAATAAAACCATCCATAAAGACCTAAATGTTCCTTATGTAACCGATCTAGCCCGAACCCGATATTATTCCTTCCATAATAAACTCCCTAACCACCCAAACCCACTCGTTTCTAACCTTGCTTCCTCTTCCATTCCTGGCAATCCTCCAAGGCGCCTGAAAAGAAGATGGCCTCGTGACCTTATGTTGTAAACTGTTTTTAGAGTTCTACTACTGGGTAGTTTCTCTACATCCAGTATCATATCATTATGTCATTATGATCAAATTTACTGGTTGTATTTTTTTTATACAGTTGTAAATATCAACAATTAAATAAAATAAAAAAAAAATAAAAAAAATATGAAGGAGATGGTCGGGGGTGTGATAAAAAAGGAAAAGAAAATAGTTTACAACTATTTACTAGCTGACGTTTCGCCTCACTTTGCAGGG
Organism: Halyomorpha halys; assembly: GCF_000696795.3. Classification (NCBI taxonomy): domain Eukaryota; kingdom Metazoa; phylum Arthropoda; class Insecta; order Hemiptera; family Pentatomidae; genus Halyomorpha; species Halyomorpha halys. The sequence continues at coordinate 828,474 of NW_027111361.1, read as the reverse complement.
TGTCATCAGGACTGTCCTGGTAAGAGATAGCAATAGATTGTTTTCTATTTCATTGCTGTCTCTTAACACGACAGCCCTTATGAAGCTCTCTACACGTTTGGGCGAAACTTCCAGAAATAAATAATTGTAAACTATTTTTTATTTCTTTTGGACCGCATCCGCGACCATCTTCTTCATATTAATTATTTATTTATACTTATTAATTATAATCATTTTCAGTTACGTTCAATCATTTTTAAGCATAAATAATCAATATTTGTCCATTAGTTAGACTCTAAACTATCGGCCACAACCAACCTCTATGTTTACGTTTATGCTTGGAACACAAAGTAAGATATATCTCGTATTTTTTTTAGTTGTCTTTTATTTACAGCAACGATGAAATTCGTATATATTTTGAAATATGGAATATTAAAATAAAAAAATAAAAAAAATGACGAGAAAACTCGTTGGCATCATAAAAAAGAAGCATGTGTAAATCTCGTAAAAATCAATCAACGAGTAAATAAAAAGTAATTAAATTTTAGATTATTATGTATCATTGCTATTTAAATACAGTGTATGTAATTTAATTAATGTAAATTTAAGTATAGAATAATTGAACGAGTTCAAATTTATCTAATAATATTTATTTTCTCAAAAAAATAAAATAAGTAATCATCCCTGGCCAATTATTTAAAATTTCCTTTAATTTGGAAAGAAACATGTTTTCTTAAAAACGGGACCTTTTATCATAAAAGTTAAAATAAATTGGTCATATCTGACTATTGAGGCATGAAAATAATGTTCTCTGTAACTTTTTCAACTTACTCAGAAAAGCTAATTCAAGTTTATTTTTGGAAATAATAAATTTCCTTTGTTATACAAATGTACGGAGAACAGAGAATACAATATATATAATGAATCAAATTTGCCTCTTTATTCTTTCAGAGAATTCAGAAAAACCCAGTTTCCTCCGAATTTCGTAATTGTTATATCCCTCAATTCCAATGGTCGTTTCCAATGTTGCCAAAAATACCATTTGAAGGGTGAAACATTTTTAAATTTTTTTTTTTTTTATGAAACATGAAATAGTGAAAAAATACATTAATTTCCAACTACGGACTCTGGACTAGTTGAATATTTACTTTTAAAAAATTTCATTTATAAACTGATTCATAGCGATCCACAAAAAATAAAAATAAAAGTTTGCCTATTGTTTAAACTGTTCCCCACTTCAAATTATATAGATAATCTTTTTAAAAGTATTTAAAGACTATTTTTATTTTCTATGGTATTTATTAGTTTTTATTAAAAGAAAAAAAAAGCAACATTTAGATTATATACATTAAGATATATTAATGGTAATGAGGCTTGCATGGTATATTTAATTACATTTTTATGGCGCTTAGGGATTCACGCCTCATAAAAAACACGTAACTAAAAAATTATGGTTGCAAAAAATTTTATTTTATTTTTTATGTTTGTTTTTATGGAAAAAATGAATATTTCTGACCTAATCTTTCTTTTCTTATAGAGCAGTAGGCTGGTTTTGTTAATTATTATGTTTTATCCTTATTTTCATTCTGACAACTTTTTTTTTGTTGTTTACTCCATTTTTAATAATGGTGGAACGATGTTCCAATGGATAAACATAAAATGCATGAGGTGTGTAAAGGATTAAAATGGAATTGTGAAAGGGCTGCAATCTAGGAGCTGTACTTGTTAACCATTCCTAATTCAGTAAAATGAATAACTTTAATTGCATATTTTTTATAGTCAAGTTATTATTACCAACTCGTAATAATTAATATCTCCTTCTGTAATAAAATAATTTCGAGGTGTGTTCCTCCGGTTCATCAGCGATGTACCATGAAAAAAAGATTTTTTTTCAATATTTCTTAACATACTAAAAAAAATGAGTTTAGAGACACAACTTATACGTTTAATATTACATATTACAATTGAGTTTGATTTGTGCTTAGTTAAACATGTATTTAGAAAGTATTATACTTAAAAACCAATTCCTAGTAATCGACAAAAAATTGTGTCCGTTATTAAAACTATTTCTTGATTCAAACTATAAGGATAATATTAAATATAAAAATAGTTGTTTTTTTTTCCTATTTTGTAATTTGTACTATAAATAAATAAATCAGTTTTGTAAAATTAAAAAATCCATTATTAAAGGTACGTCCAATATTTATGTTTTAGGTATATTAACTGTGATGAGGCTTACAGGGTATTTTAAAGTATTTATTTATTTACTAGGAAAGAATACACAATACTTCTCACTTATTTTATTTTTATATTTTTAATGACGTTTCGGATAAACTGTCCATTATCCAGTCAATCTACAAATTATTACATAATAAGTAATTTAACCTTATCAACCGTTACATGTGCGATTAAGTTTAAATTATTCATAATTTTATTAACTTATTGAT
>NW_027111361.1:811485-824817 GCF_000696795.3 Halyomorpha halys | reverse complement strand
CGATTAAGTTTAAATTATTCATAATTTTATTAACTTATTGATAATAATCTACTAAAATTATTGTAATAATTGACCTAGGCAGAATAGCTAGCAAAACATTTTTAAATTTTGATGTGAGGTGAGAATTTATATTTATGGTTGTCCTTGAAGATGGCCGAATTGGCCGAAACGTTGGACTATTGATATAATAAAGAATGTTGAGACTAAACAAGGATACCATTTGATTTATTTAATAAATAAATAGCAGTCTCAAGAAATAGAAAAAATTATATATTATGCTGAAATTTTAAGTAAAATTGATTTGTGATCGAGATGTTTATATATAAGATAAATAATATATAGTTAAATTTGGCATAGTTTTAATTATAATAACAACTAATAAACTAAAATAAAATCGGAAATATAATGAAAATATCCCAAACCTGGTATGTGAGGTAGGTAATAAAATGATTGTAGTATATAATAATAATAAAATTATAAGTGAAATAGTGGATAAAAATAGGTAATTTAACACAATATGATGAAAGTTAATTATTTGGTGCATAGTGTTTCCCTAATTTAATTATCTTTTATAGGTTAATTGACTGAGATATATTTCTGATAAAGACAGAATAGCCTGAAACCTTTTGATAACTATTTTTTGTAGCTGTTATATTATAAATAAGGTAGAATAATTTATAATTCATAATGTTTTTTTAAAATAATTTTTAACTATTGGATTGTAATTGAAATTGTTAATTAATCGACATCCTTGAGAATTTTCAGGATGTTCGAAACGTTGGAGTTGATACTAAACAAACTTAATAAATACACCAGACTCGAACAATAAATTAAATTATATACAAATTCAATATTTAGCAGAATGTATTTTTATGTATTTCCTCATTTTTAATTATATCTATTTTCTTGTAGACTGTCCATCAACATGTCAGTTACTTATATGTTGGCTTGTGCTCATTTCACCATTTGTTTCATATACTGATTTATTGTTAAATATTAATTTTTTTTTTTTTTTTTTTTTAATGATTTCAATATAATGTTGAGTTATTCATTTTATGCCTAAATTGAAGTTTGACATGCCTTCAATATATTTTTTTGTAATGTATATAGAATCTAAGTGTTTTATAATTTTACTATTATATAAATGTTATGTATTGAATTTCTAATTTATTGAAATAAAATTTTTTTATTGCTACAAATTACTTTAATATTTTTTTTACGTCCATTTAGTTTTTGTTTTTTTTATTACTAAGTGTTGTCCAAAATATATATATATAAGAGAAGTGAGAGTTATTAAATTTTTTTATTTAGAATATCTAAAAAATAAATTTTATACACGTATTCAACTGTTAGATAATGAAATATTTTTAATTACTTGGGATTCACATCTTCGGAACTATAATTTATGGTTACAGTATTTTTTTTTTTTTTATTTTCAATTCAAGTTTAATTTTTAAGTATTTTTTTTTCCGATTCTCTTGTCTGTGCTATTTTTGCCAATTCAGATTTTAGGATATGACACATGGATTCTGAATCCATTTAAATTACAAAAACATTAATTATTGGAAATCTTACTTTTGTTAACAAATGTTATAACTAGAAGATGACATTCCAAAAAATTAACTAGATTATTTAATACATAAATTTTTTAAATTTATGGAATTCACGGCTGCATTTACATTAAGTAAATTTAATGTATAATGAAAATAGAGAAATACAGGCATGTAGAGAAACTACCTATTGGTAGCACTGTCATTATATTTCTACACTAGAAGGTCTCGAGGCCATCTTCTTTTCAGGCGCCTCGGAGTATTGTCAAAAACGGAAGAGAAAGCAGGGTTAGAAACTAATTGGTTTGAGGGGTTAGGAAGTTTATAATGGAAGGATAGGTATCTGATTCGGGCTAGATCGGTTACATAGGGAACATTAAGGTCTGTATGTGTGATTTTATTTGTGACAAAGTAAGGAGCATTGAGGATTTTACGAAGGATTTTGGAATGTAAGGATTGGATACGAGAGGAGTTCGAGGGTTTAATGGAGCCCCAAAGCTCAACTCCATATGTCCATATTGGCCTTATTACAGTCATGTAGATCAGTCTTTTGTAATGTTTTGTTAATGCTAAAATGGTTGTATCTTGTTTTTTTTTATTAAGACAAGTAGGGTGAAACGTTGGTTAACAATAAATAATTTTTTTAAATTATTTTGATACCTTTTTTGATTGCCATCCGGACTATCTTCCTACAATCGAAAGGGGGTGACGTGATTGACCTTTAGACCTGTAGACCTGATTTTCAGGTAGAAACGTCGGCACGAAAATATAATTTTTTGTTTTTGTTTTTTTGTGGCTGACCACACCCCCGACCATCTTCTGTACTTAGCCTACGGTCAACTATCTACACCTCATTAGAAATATAATAAAGTTTTAATCGAATTAGAAATTTCCCACGATCATAATACCTTCCTTTTACTACACATTCCATATATAGGTAAGTAAAAGCAATAAAAACTATCAAACTACTGTTGTCTAGTAAATAAGGGCAAATAATTTATACAACGAAAAGCAGTGTGGGTGTAGGATAAAGTGGCCTGTATGACTGAAGCCTTTACAACCTGGTCCAAGGAGGTGGGTTGTTGTGATGTGATGTTTATGCCCTGCCCAACTGCTATAGAAAGGAATGAGGAATTAATAAAACTGTTTATTAGTTAAAGGGGGCGAGTAGGTTGGGGCTCCTTGAAGAATTGCCCACGTAACGACATATATAAAGTTAATGTCGAATCGGGGTGTTACGGCCATTGTAAAGGTTCGTCCGCGCCTTTATTAACCATCCCCTTCTTTATTGCCGCTTCAAAGGATCCACTTATAATCTTCATTGGAATCATAACGGTTTATTGCTTCTGTGTTTTTTTTTTTTTTACTTCTCTTTCCATAAGTCAAGATTCGGTGGATCGCACGTTTAAAAGAGACATATACTGGAACGTGATTGTGGCTCACTCCCGTTTGTCATATTTTAACAGAGCTTTTTATAACGCTGACTTCAATAATGAGACCGCGATGGTCGAATGCCTGTATCAGAGCGAGTAGGTTCGACTCTCATCTGTGTTAGTTATTACCTATTTCTATTCACACTCTAGAAATCTTGACACTTATACTCTGATTAAGACAAGATGGTGTCCATGTGGTTGTGTTATATCAGTCTCTAATTGATTATTGTCGTTGAAATTCAAATATTATTTATCTGGTCTTAGGTTCTTGTAGTTAAGTGAAAAAAAAATATTGATATAAACTATAAAAGACAACAAAAAGGTTTGGCAAGTTCCTTATAGGTTTATTCGATTCAAACCCACTATTCCAAACATTTTCAGATAAATCATGTTGGCGATTACTTTGACTATATATATTGATAACGTTTTTCTTAACGTGGATATATACTTTTGTGGGTCTTGAGGATTAATCAATAATACAACTATATATTTAGGCTACGTTTCACAACTTTGGTTGTTGGTAGCCCGATTATAAATATTCTATCAACAAAAAATCAGATGTAGAAAATTTAAATTCATCCTAATACAACGTATCCTAATACATACGTAAGATATAATTAATAGCACTATATATAAAAAGACAAAATACAAAACAGAAATAACAGACGCACTACCTTCTAGAAAGAACGGTCACTTATTATATAAACCAGACAAGATAGTGTCCAGGTGGTTGTGTTATATCAGTCTCCAATTGATTATTGTTATGTATTGTTTGCCAGAAGGCCTCGACAGTGCGTGATCAAAATAGGTAAGGTAGTTGATAAGAAGGTGAATAAGTACGATGAGGGTCTTGCTGGAAGGTAACTTCGTTCTACTGGGTACTATTCCTGTAGATTCGAATGGGTACGTAAGCCCAGAGTGTAGCTAGCCGCCGGATTCTACGAGAGGATTAAAGGTAGAGGAAGGAGGAGAGATCCAGAGAACACAAATAAATAAAAGACTATATACATAAAAAATATATAGCACTAGAAAATACTGAATCACGATGTAAATTGTTGTCCTCTGAAGATTTCACACCGAGACCTTCTAATTTTAGCCTCCCCTTGTCTCTGGGTTATTGAACGCCATCGAAAGGTACTGGGGGGAAGACGTTAGCTTTCAGTGGATCAGCAGATTCTATTTGATTCTTTATTAATTCAAATGATACATTTATACAAATAATGATGAGTTATATAGTTGTTACGTGTTAAAATTAATGTATTTACAATGAATAGTAAAAATATTAATATACGGCGTTTGCTTGTCGCCAGTAGTAGTTCCCGTGTTAGCTGGTAGGTTGCATCATGCCGGGCCATAGTGGTTTTGGCGGCTGTAGTATTTACAGTCCAGACCAACAGGTAGCGTGTCGCTACAATGGTAACCCACTAGCTGAATGATTCTCCCCACTAATTGGTTGACCTTAAAGTAATTGATTATTAGAACATAGTCTGGGTTGCGATCAATAAAGGTTCAAAAATTGCAGAAAAAGTGTTTATTAGAGACCAATGTTTCATCCCACTTCAGGGCTAAAAAAGAAGAAGATAAAACAGCAAATTTACTAAGAAATAGTTTTTCTCATATTTGTATACCTTTCTTGAGAACCGGACGAACTTCCTACAATCAATATAATAATACTATCACTAACACTAATTATCATACTACACAATGTTGATACATTTGTGTGTATGTAATAATTAATTCATTTAAATTTTTTTGGGGTTAATGGCTTCAATTTTGAATGAAACATTTATTAAATATTCATAACATTGTACAACGTTTCGGGACCACTGTCCCATATTCATGCACTTTAAAACCTCGTGATTTCCCATATGAAATTGCTTGAATCCAATGATACAAACATGTGGAGAATCTACCCATTGATAGAACTCCAATAACATTTCTACAGGAGAAGATCCCGAGGCCATCTTCTTTTCAGAGGACAAGGAGGATTATTAGGTAATGATGGAGAAGCAAGGTTAGAAACAAGTGGATTTGGATGGTTGGAAAGATTATCATGGAAGGAATGGTATCTGGTTCTGGCCAAATCGATAATGGGACAATGAGGTCATGATGGATGACTTGATTTGTGACAAAGTAAGGAGCATTAAGGATTTTGGACTGTAAGGATTGGATACGGGAGGAATTTGATGGTTTAGTGGAGCCCCAAAGCTCAACTCCGTATGTCCAGATTGGCCTTTACAGTCATCATGTAGATCATTCTTTTGTGATGAATTGGAAGTTTAGACTGCTTGCCCAGTATGAGCTGTAATAGTCGGAATCTGTGTGCAGTTTCCTGTCTTTTCAGTCTTGTGTGAGGATTCCAGATTAGTCGTTTGTCAATATGTAGTCCAAGATAACGAATCTGTTCTACAGGGGTAAGAGCCACATTATTAAAGTATACTGTAGGGCAGTCGGCAGGTTTACGACGAAGAGTAAATGTGATTTGTTGGGATTTATTTTAATCTTCCAATTACGACACCATTATTTGAGGGCTGTATTATGGGATTGGAGAGTTTGGGATGGAATCAGAGGGTTATTGTTAACAGCGAGCATACGTGGTGAGGATAGTGTTAGGATTCTTTGGGATGTCAGCTGTATAGACGGTGGAACCGAGGATACTACCTTGAGGAACACCGGCGGATTGAGAATAGAGGGATGAATAGGAACCATTGTGGTTTACTTGGAATAATCTATCGATGAGAAAGTATGTAGAAAGTAGAAATCTAGGGAGTCCTGGTTGCAGCCTGTTCTACGTCGAAAAAGACTCCCGCACTACAAAGAAGACGAGACAACGTCCACCACACGCTGACATTTCTGGATAGTGGAGTGGGATATTCGGAATCCAAACTGGTGATCAGGGATTATATGATCGGAATTTCGGATCGGGTATAGGCGTTTTAAAATGGGTTTTTCGAGGATTTTGCCCATGATAGGTAGGAGGATGGGTATTCTGGCGGTTTTGGGGGTTTAGGTATAATTTTAACTATTTATAATTTCCACGGGTCAGGAAAATATGTGGAACGGTGTACAAATAATATATAGTTGTATTCTTGACTGATCCTCAAGATCCACAAATATATATATTATTTCACATTCACTTATTTTATACTAAAAATTGTATCTTTATCATTTTAAATTCCAATTAGTGACGTCAAAAATTCAGTTATGTGCTATTAATATCCCTTGGCCAAAAAAGGTCAAAATGTCACAAAATTCAAAATAGCAAAATTTTCAAATAAGCCATTTCGGTATTGTACCAACTATATATATTTATGCACACGTTTATATCCATAGATTCGCTACATCTATTAGATTTAATGAAGCTATAGTGATTAATTCATAGGTTAAATTTCAATTAGTTAATTTAATAAAGCTCACAATTATTTTCAAGCGTAATGGACAACCAAGCCAGACTTAATGCAAGCAATTTAATGTTTCATATGAAATCAGTTTTCATTTGTTGCGGTAATGTAATAAATTTGTGTGACTTCGATATTAAATAGCAGATTTCAAATGTTGACCTAACGAATTTCCAACAGGTCAGCCAGCTGTGATTTTTGTTTGTTGTGTAAGCAAACCGAATATAATTGAAACATGTTCCAAATCATATAAATGGAGTATTTACTGTCAGTTGGTGGAATAATATGATATTATAGGACCAGTTGACACAAACAAAACAAATACCGTCCTAAGTGCCTTCTAAATTTCGTCTTTTCTTTGAGAAGATTAAATGTTTTACCTCATACAGGATTAAAGATCTCAGAGATATGACTTCGGTTCATATATCTTCAATATAACGGTTACACTTAAAATAAAGCGAAATTATTATTATTTTTTTTATTTATTTATTGTAATTTACAACTGTACAAAAAAAATACAATATGTAATATGTGGTATGTTTCAAATACTTAAAAATCTCGGGAAGGAACCACCTTACGGTGGTACTTCAAACAATAATTTAAATTAGAAGGTCCATCCTCTTTCCAGATGCCTCGGAGGGTTATCAGGGATTGTTGAGAATGGGGGATTAAGAACTGATCGGTTAGGATAGGTAAGGAGTTTGGAATGAAAAGACGCATATGAGTTAATTAGTGACGTAATAAGGAGCATCAAGGATTTTGGATTGTAAGAATAGGGTGTGGGAGGAGGAATTTGATGCTTTGGTAGAGCCCCCAAGCTCAATTCCGTATGCCCATATTGGTCTGATTATCATGGTATATAATAATGTTTTGTAATGAGTGGGTCGTTTAGAGCGTTTGTATGTTGTAGCAATCGAAGTCTAGGAGCAGTTTCTTGTCGTCAGTCTTGTATGGGGATTCTAAGTAAGTGTCTTGTCAAGATGGATTCTGCGATATTCTATATTCTATATTCTGGAAGAGAATAGGAGTGACTGAATCTTCGGACTGCGTCCTGTGTGGAGTTGGTGAGATGACTGGCGATCATATATTTGCATGTGCGGCAATGGCGGACTTGACTACAGACGGGAGTTACATCGGCAGAGCTAAACTTTACTGGGCTGTACGAAACAAAATGGCAGAAATGCCTCCTTTGGCGTAGTAAAAAAAAACTTTTTCAAAAACAAAAAAACATTCTGGATTCTAAAGCGAATCTGCTCAACCGGGGTTAGAGGATTATTTAAAAAGGATACTGTAGGACAGGAGAGTAGAGGTTTACGACGGAAAGTAAATGTGATCTGGTGGGATTTGTTAGGATTCATTTTGATTCTCCAGTCTTGACACCATTCTTGAATGGATGTTATGTGTGTCTGTAGAGTTTGTGATGCAATAGTAGGATCGTTGTTTACTGACAGTACACATGTGTCATTAGCGTATGTTGTTAGGACTGTGTCAGGGTGGGTTGAGATATCAGCTGTACAAACCGTATAGAGAGTGGAACCTAAGATACTACCTTGAGGAACACCGGCGGACTGAGAAAAGAGAGATGAGTAGGCTAGGTTTTGATTTACTTTAAAGGAGAGAGGAAGGAGCGGATTAATAGGAAATATAAAGAGAGAAGGAATTTACGAAGTTTATAGAGCAGTCCTGCATGCCAGACTCGATCAAAAGCTTAAAGTGAAATTAAAATTTTATTACGAATTAAAGTTTTACAACATTACTTCTTTTATACTGTTTTGTTTTAATAATGAAATATTTTACGATTCCCACTCTAATAAACATGCAAATAAGACCCCTATTATGATTAAAACATTTTTAGGTATTTTGATTGGATAGAGAAATATTTATTTTAATTGGCTATGACAAAGAACGTACTTTATTGTACTATAAAAATTTATGATATGATTTCAGGTATTAATTACGAATTTTAAGTTTTGTAGAACATGAGAAAAAGTTTTTTTTTATGTAATTTTTTAAGACATCCTCAACCCATTTACATTACATTACATTACATCCCAAGTACATTTCATCCATTCACACCTTTGACCAATAATCTAGGGTTATGAATATTATTATTATTATTATTATTATTAGTAACCTTAATTCGCATGCAAATATTAATTTTCAAATATTTTTTTTTACATTGCACCTTCATTCACTTATGCCTTAAATAATTCTTTCCGTTATATTTGTTTGACTCTTTTTAAAACTAAATTCAAAAATTAAAAAAAATCCTATTTTTATTTTTATTTTTATTATATTATTGGATCCTTTTTTTATCATATTCTGTATCAACTTGTTTTATTCTCATTATTATATTGATTCATCAATTGTAAATTTACTATTTACTTCGAAGTCCTTTGTTATTTTTAGTATTATTATTTTTTATTTATTTTTTTTAATAATTGTAATTTTATTTTTATTTACATTTTAGTAGTTTTTAATTTAATTATTAGATGTACCACTTGAGATCAATTCATATTGTGCTTATCTAGCTTACAAACTTCACAGCCTCTTCAACGCCTTAATAGTCAAAATTGTAATAATTACATTTCACTTACGTTTGTCATTTTCCAGCTTTTCTCTCTTCAGTCTTATTATTCGGTCTACTCTTCCTCCCCTTCTTGTTATTCTCATTACTTTAGTTTTACTTGCATTAATTTCCATGTTTAACAGCTTCAGTTTTTCTTGTTGGATTCTGACGTCGAATTGAATATTTCTTGCGTTGTTCTCAAATACAGTTAAGTCATCGACATAAGCCAGGAGCGTAAGACTGTACTTAATTCTCTGTAACTTAGCCAATAAGAACTTTTATTTGGATTTATAATGTTTTCAATTTCCTTCTTTTTTTTTTTTTTTTTTTTTTTTTACTTAATAGTTGGTTATCGAAGTTAGTTGAAGTTCTTTATAGGTCTATTTAATTTAATTATTTAAATAAACTAACGACGAATGAGTGATTATTACCTTAATTTCCTGAATAGCTAACGCTATAATTGTAATTTAAAACTTTTGGGCTGTACGGGGTGGAATTTCCTTATACTCGTTCTAAAGTATTTATTAATTACTGAAGGAAATTAATTTTTTCTAAAAATCTGTTAGTAAATTTGTGAACAATAAATTCGCGAAATCGGTTCAATATAGTTTTATTTTTGACTGATCATCAAGAACCTAAAAATATATATATCATCAATAAAAAGTGTATGCCTTTTTTTTGTCAAAGAAAAATTTATCAGTATGTATATACTATGAAGTTGGGACCTCCAGACATGCATACCGGAATATGTTGCTTGCTTATCATAGTGGGTGTCGAATAAGAAATGATAAAATAGGGAAAGAACTGCAGATTCAACATTTGAAATTGAAATGGTATGTAAAATGAATGTAGGTAAAGTTAAAGGCTACCAGGAAGAACATGGTTGAGATAAGAAATTTTGAACAGGAAAAATAGAAAATTATAGTCAAAATAAATATAGTTGCAAGAAACCGATAATTATAGTTCAACTTCAATTTCATTTTTTTTTATTTCAACCACTCTGAAATTTGTAGATGAAAAAGAGATATAAGATGTAATAATCTAACATAATTATTTTTAAAAAAATAATAATAAAAATTAGAAGCTTATCCGTAGCACAATGCATTAAATACTATCAATTAGCAAATGTGAAACTCACTAAAGTGCGCACGCTATCCAACACACATATTTGTATTCACAGTGGACAGATCTTAACCAAGGCTACGTCATTCAATAATGATATGCTTAATCGTAATTATTTTTTGAAACAACAATAAAAAAGGTTTTCTGTTTGTTTATTAAAAAAATAAAGATTTTTTTATTTTTAAAGATATTTCTAAATCATATAAATGAATAGGTCAATTTAAACTCCTGATGTCCTACGTCATGATTTCCCTCAAAAATAAAGAACTACGAAATTTTGACTAATAATTTATTTTAACCAATTTCTTTTGGTCTTTTAGAAATTTATTGTAATAGAAAAATAAATTTGTGGGATTTGTGAATGAGGGAGTCCTCCGTTCGTATCAAAATGATTTAGTAGTTAAGAATTAAAAGTATAAATGTGACTAGTGATTATTTTTATAACTTTTTTAATAGAACGGGCTTAAAGACCACACGAATATAGTAATTATTATTATCAGTAATTATTTTTACCCCTACTCCCTTTCTTTCTTCCCACCTCTTCCTCATTGTTTCCGATTGTTCCTTCCTTCTATCTTCGGTCCACGAAACACCCTTTCTCGCACCTCTACCCCACAAGGACCTCAATTGCTTTTTAGTCTTCTCTCGTAGTCATCCCTATCGAAACAGTCTTGGTCTGTTATTTTCAGTCTCTCAGTTTCTTCCCTCATCTGTTTGATGTCCCCCCCCCCCCAGACTCTTGTATCCTCTCATTTGATAGTAGATTTCTCTAATTAATCTCTTTGGGTACATCCTCACCATATGTCCGTAGAACCTGAATCTTAATCTTATTTCCTTAATAGGTCTCAACCTATAGCCTTCCTGTGTGTATTTTTTTATTACGATAAATAGTATTTTTTTTCAAGTACATAGTTTGATTTTTATCCTTCTGTTAAATATTTATTTAGAGAGGGATTTTATTTATTTTTATGTAATTTTTTTTTCATTTATTTTCATTTTATATTATTTTTTATTTTAGTATGAATGTGATAAGTTATCAATATAACCTATTTCCCAACAATGGCAGATATTAAATTTATCAATAAATAAAGTATTTAAATTAAAAAAAATAAAGTTAAAAATTCTTTTCCCCTAATACCTTTTCGTGTAGTATAGTTAGTTATTCCACCATAAGACTTCTGTAAGCCCAATAAATTCTAGCGAATTTCGACAAAAATAACCTATTTAAGTTATTGTAGAGAACCCGTTCTCGGAAGTATTAATTTGTATGAACTATTATTTTACAGATTATTAAACAGAAGTTAAAAAAGGACTGAGACAGCGAGATGGACTCTTGCCAATACTTTTCAACTTAGCCCTAGAAAATGTGTTTAGAAGACCGCGAAAATGGAGGGGTACAAGTCGGAACAAAACATAAAATCCTAGGTTAGATGAACGAAATTGCGGTCCTAGAAGTAACTGAGATGACATAGAAATACTCATAAAGACTCCAATAAGAGAAGTAGAGGAAATCGGCTTGCAAGTAAATGAAGATAAAACAGAGTATATGATTCTAAGCCGAAACATCCACACTAACGACATGATCTGGATGGTGGTGTGGATGGCAAAAGTTTCCAAAGGTAGGCAGTTTGAAATAATTCGGATCCACAATAACCTCAATAAATGATCAACTGGTTGATGTAGATTAGGGCATAACAAGTGCTAACAGAGCCAAGAATTTAGTATTCTTTTTCAAGAATACTGAAGTCCCAAAAAATCTCTAAAAATCTGAAGATAAGGGTGTAAAATGTTGGGATAAAGTCAGCTCTGATATACGAAATATAGAAAGAGAGATGTGAGAGGGAAGTCTTCCGTACAATTACCGGAGTGATCTGGAATGAGGAGAAAAAATATGGTGGAGAAAAACTAGTAGTGAACGGCTTGTAGAGACTGATGAGTCGATATCTCATGATATAAAAACAAAGAGGTTAAAATGGGTGGGGTAGAGGCTCAATGCTATCCATCATAACGCCTCTACCCAACAATGAATGCCACAATAATTGGCAAGAGATCACGTGGGAGGCCGGAACAAATGGAAAGACAGAATCAACTGAGATGCGAAGGAGTTACTTGCAGCAAACTGGAAAGCAGTAGCCCAAGACAAGCATGCTGATTTAGGCCGTCTATGGCTCAGGTTGTAGATGCGCAGGTCTTTCCAGCCTGGGAACGTTTATTTCTTTAATGAGCTCATGAAATGAAAACTTGACCCTCCACCATGGCATTAGAAAAGGGGTTACCCTATAGATAATCTCCTCGTCTGTCAGAAATGACTAGGAAGGGGATAAAAAAAAGTACATTACATATATACTCATCCCTATCATCGCCAACACAAGTTAATATGGTAATTATAGGGCAGATATGTTTAATAATTACCAGTGATTGAGCTTCATCCCAAAGCCTCTTACCAAATGTAGCAAGTATATTTCCAAGTGACTCAAGCATGGCATAAAAAAAGAAATTTTACAATAAGAAAAATCAATTTACAAGCGGCATTTATTATTTAATAGGTAGTTGTTCTTTTATTGAAAGTCAAACGAGAAGGCAAACCCCACTAAAAAATGATAGAAGGAGTTTTTTTAAACTATTGAAATATGTTTTAAAAAATTGAAAACTAAAATTTTTATTTGACCTCGAAGTTTTTCTCGCCACGTATGTCATTTTTCTTGATTTGTAATGTGCACTTTTCTTTGAGTTTTGAGCTGAAGAAGTAACTTGGAACATTGCCTTATTTAAACGATCCTAAACGTCCAATTCCTAGTGATAAGATATCACAAAGCAATAATAAATTACAGTTGGCTATTCAGACATGAGACAGGTATTGGCTGGAATGCTGAGCCAGAAAAAGGGAAAACTCTTAAACATAACGCAGATCCGACTCGTTCGGTTTTATCGGCAGTTGTTAGTGGCATCATAACAAGTTTACAACAAGCTTTACCACCCCGTCCAGTTCCGAAATCTCCTTGCCCCAAACGAACGCTGTCTGAATCACAAAGGGCTTTTTATGCTATCATACCAAATTGGAGTTTATGGAATAAAAATCATACAGATGATTTGGAAAATATTAAACCTAATGTATTTACAAAAAACATGATTAAAAAATATTGAAGATTATATATGTCACCGCACACAAATTGTATATAAATGTGAAATGACTACATATATGTATATATATAACTTAAATTTCAATATTTTTGTATATAATTAAGTGTATACTATTTAAT